>NC_028641.1:68115723-68142428 GCF_001406875.1 Solanum pennellii
ATATAATAAACAGAAAACGTAAAAGAGCTGGGAATTAAATAAAACAAGGCTAAGAAAAAAATTACCTGGTTCTGGGCGGCGAACCGGAACTACGAGTTTGAAGAAGATGACTCCACCTCCTCAACTCGAAAAACCACAAAAACACTTTAAAATTTTTGAACTATGGGAACCAAGAATTCTCAAAATTTTATGAGTATTCTTTTGTTTTCCCCTCCAAATCCTCTTCTAAAAATAATGAATGAAGTGGGCTTATATAGAAACCCAAAAATCCTCAAAAAGGATGAAATACCGATGTGGGACTATTGCAAAATTGAAAATTGTTTGAGAGACAATGTGGGAAAGGCATTTTTTTTTTTATTTTTTGTATTTGACTCAAAATGTATGAATTTTAAAATCATCGGACCAAAATTTGCTATTAAATAATTAAAGCTTCAAAATCACGAATTTTTAAAATGTTAGGCCAAAATTGGGTGTCAACACGAGTCTTATATGACATTGTTCCTAAAGTAGAACAAGATTATAAATAGGAGTAAGAAGGTCAGCCGAAATGACAAGCAACAACCTCAAAAATCTCCATAAGAAGCCTCAACAAGAAGAAGAGAAAATATCACCAAGGTCTAGGCTAATAACCTACAAAAAATTGTAGGATGAGTACCAAAACACATGGTACTCAGCAAGTAAACCTCTAAACACAAGCTAAGGGGATAAAATATGGGTACTTTTTATACCCTAATCAAACCTATACAACTACAACATGCATAAAACCAGCCCAACCTAACAGTTCACCATTTACAAGCACATATATCAACAACAACATTCTAACAATCACATATTCTCAATAAGAAGCTCAATATTCTTCAATTACAACCTCCACAAAAAGGCACTCACAATATCTGCAACCCACAAGATCAGGTTCATCAAACAAAGATAATTAAATATCAAGTACTTTCCAACCACCAATATAATACATAATTATAAAGAATGAAGGATGTCATGGGATGCAATGCAATATGGCACCATGAAATGAAATGCCTCAAAATGTCAAGTACTCTTTCAACCGTATATACATGATACTCCTCGAAAATAAATCAAGAGATCATGACCCATGGGGGACGAGGTCCAGATTCCAACACGGGAAATCTCCATGTGTCTGTGTACACAATCTCAATGCATTTTCATAAATCAAATAAATTTCGGACTGATGATCTCCACGTGCCCAAATTATAATCCTAACTTCTCCATCGCATGAACGATCTCCACGTCCCCAAATATTAATACTTGATCTCAACACGGACAATCTACACGTGTTAGACCTTTACTCATACCCAATGTCATGTCAATGCATATGCACAACATGATATCACATAAAGCGGACAATGCAACATCTCAATAGATCAAATGTCTATATAATCACCTCAACAATTACAATTATATGGGTTTAGTATAGAACAGAATAACACATACTAAATCAAGTCAATAATACATCAGCTAATGCAAATATGCTTTCTCATTCTCGGATTACAATTCACATTAAATAGTAATAAACTTTGCCTTTATAAAATCGGTATTCGTACCATTCTCAACCCATCACATACAAACAATTAACCGCATTGCCTTTTATTTTCCCTCTTCATCATTAGAATTAATTAAGGTGGACAAGTCAATCATTCACAGAGTCCCATTACTTCCAAGCACGAAGAAAATACATGAATTTCATACACTTAATAAGGGTTTAGAAATTCGCCTGCCTCAAATACTCAAACAATTACTCGGGACTTGAGCCTTCTATTTCCTTGTACTTCCAACTAAAAGAAATCTATTCACATTAACAATCAAAATAAGATTTTGAACCTAATAACGCCCATATTATTATATGTCTAACCTAGATCCATAAAAACTCACCCATATCTATAATCAACTTCCTAAATTTTGATGTCAACTAACATGTCAACTCTTTCAACTTTCTTCAAATTTCAAGTCTAGAATTTTTTAAATTTTAATTCTCTAACGAAAAATATTTAATCTCTTAACTCTACACCTTAAACCCCAATTTATCAAAAATATGGTAATAATTATATGAGAGATCCCCACCCAGAAGTTAAACGTGAAAATAAGTTGGACACAAAATGGATTGTTGTCAAACTATTCAAATATCATAAACATGTCACACATTCGATCATTATTACACCATGATTAAATATTATTACCTTATTATTATTTTATTATAAAATTCTATAATATCAATTCATATATATATTGTACCTAATAGGAAAAATGTAAATTAAGTCACATGCGCTAGAATATTTTACAATTTCATTTACTTTTCACTATGGAAAGGAATGAACCATTAATTATTATACCAACATACAGACCTTGTACCCTAAAACTTCCAACCAAAACCGCCATAATTCCTCCAATTTCTAATTTGACATATTAATATAATAATATACTTATCACTAATAAGTTGTTGTCAACCTTCTCTGCTAATAGTGTCGCGGTTGCTTTAGAGTGTATGAATCAACGTAGGAACCTTAATAATTATTAATTAAGTTTTACATAAGGGTCAAATAATAAAAGGTTTTAAATAAGTTATAGACTTAGTGTTGCTCCCTAGTATACACGCAAGTGTACGTGGTCTCGCAAGCAATATAGATTCTTTTTAGAATGAGTTATCGTTCCCAAGGGACTTATGATCAACTTATACTCAAACTTAATTCCACAACTGAAAGTAAAAGTAACCATTCCAAGAATTTATAAGTGATGATTACTTATAACTACTTTAACGATGAATAAAAGTAATAAAGAGTTTGAACGACTTAAAGATGATGTCTCAAGCAAGAAAAGGACAAATTCCAAAGCTGCAGCTTCCTTTGAAACTCATGTATCATAGTATTGGCTTAGAACTAAATTTCAGTTGTCAAGTTACTGGTTTATAGGGTTAATTGTATGAGTCGGGTTACACACCTCTCATCGCCTACCCCAATTAGATACCTAACTTCATCGTTGAGCGGGGATAAGTAAGCTAATTGGAGAGCATTTATATTTCATCCTACTTCATAAGCAAGCAAGTTGTTTGTCTGGTCACTCCTAAACACAAATCACCTCAATCTTATGGGTCGATCGAGCTTTCTATATTCTTTGGTCTATCTAATCACTCATCTCTCGATTTTAAGATTAAACACTAAATTTATCTTATGGTGACCAAGCATAAAATAGAAAAACAAGAATATAGAAGTAACTTGTGTTGATAACCAAGACTTAATTCAAAAATCAAATAACCTTCAACATTCAATTCATAGCTGTAGCCCCAGAACTAGGGCGATTAGCTACACATAATATTCAAAAAAAATCGCAAAAGACAATTTTTCATGCGATTTTCAAGACAATAACATAGTTGGAAGATTAAAACCTATTACAAACTTGAATTCTTGCTCTTACACACTTAATCAAAAAGTCGCCCCCCACAATGAGGCCCTTAAGGGTCTATTTATTGTAAATAAGAAAATAAAGTCGATTTCAACTTCAATTAGGAGTCATTTAAAAATCAGCTTTCTTTCCAAACTCCGCACAGAGTCGGGTGCGGCGCGTAGCGCTGCCTGTCTACCCAAAATGGGCTACAGTCAAAATGGCTTGGCGCATCGCGCCCTTGATACGCCAAGGGGCCTGACGCTCTGTGCCAGCATCTCGCCTAGCTACTTCTTGTTGCCTTCAACTTCTTTTCCTTCCAACACTCTATCATTTCCCTTAGTAACCTACAAAATCACTAATCATGTATATTAATGGGCAATCATTGCAATCTTGAGCTAAAACAAGCTAGTTAAGTTAGATAATGTCCTAAACTAACGTTAAAAATGGGTAATATGTCATAATTAGGCATAAATAAATGCCCAAGATCACCACCCCACACTTAAACATTTGTTAGTCCTCGAACAACTCTACTTTATCAATTTATGCTCTTAACCCTTTGGACTCTTCTCCTCACTTCACAATCGACCAAACATATTTAATCATGAACTTGTGGCACACTTTGTGCAATTTCAACTCTTCTTTATAGTCGACCACTCAAACGACTCACAGCCTCGATGAATGACTCCTCTCTAATAATTGTAGAGCTAATGCAACATCATGGAGACAGTCCACAAAATTGAGCACCAAAACATGTTTCATGATTGCCCTCACCAATATAAGTATAACCTTTCTTTACCACCACGCTCATCGTATCAGGCCATATTTCATAACACAACTCTCTCCCTCCTAAATGAAATTCTACATGTCCTAACATACCATAAGCTTGCCCTTAGTGTACTTTTAGTTTTCACAAAATGTTCACATGGAATCAAGAGGACCTTTATTCGGTTGTAATGTCGGGTAAGGAAGGGTGTATTTGGGTAAACTTTAGTGGCTCATTCTCCCTAATACACATGTGTTGTTTTTCTTTGCTAACATTTACAACTTCTTCTTTCCATGTTACATGCTTTCCACTTTAAATCACTTATACCTACATACATACATACATACATACATACATATATGTATATATATTCGTGGTTTCCTTTTGATTCGCCAACTCTTGCACCAGTCAATTGAAGTTTATCTGTTCTCTGTGAAGGGTATAATAGGTTGATAGAAAGTTATCCTTGTCATACTTTATTTCGAGTCTAAAAATCTTGTCTAACTCGATCCTATGATTCTATCCTTCTCAATCGATATCATTACTGAGTCACAAATGTGCTACTCCGTTTGGTTTTATCTTACAGTTAACTCTACGGAATGATATGCTTTCGCATAGAGTCTCTTGTGTTGATAATCTTTTCGTTAAGTTTGGTTAGTTATTTAGTTCAGATTAACTACTGCTTGTGTGATGATAAATGGCAATTCTTAAGTGTAAATCATTTTAGATAACTTACAGTAATATGCTGAAACCTTTCATCTTGTTGTTTTTCATATTTTGTAGTTAGTCTAAAATCAACGCATTGTGTTCACAGTTTAGATAATGATATTGGAGCTTTGAGTATAGTCCTCACTGTGATTTGTCACTCGTATACGTGTGTCTTTTTTCTTTCCCCGTCCTATTATCTGCTCATTTCATTTAGATTATACATGTACTGGTCCGGGAAGATTTAGATTGCATGATAGTTTCCCATTATTTAACATCTCTCTATTGTAGCTTTGAGTGATGCCCTTTGATTTGATTTATTCTAGATGTTGAGCATGACTATGCAACTAATCCTTCATGTCTAAGAGGAATTAATGGTACATTTGATTATAAATCGTTAAGGACAAATAAGGTGGTGGGAAATTAATTCATTTACGTTAGTAATTACTCCGCTGTTTGTTGGATTAGCTTGTCAATTTGTCCTTGTGAATGACACCTCTTATGTGTATCAGATGTCAAGATTTGCTCTATCATTATTTAGTTCTGCATATTATATTTTCGCAAAATGACTTAGGATGTATAGTAGCATTATATAAATTCTGTTTTGATATCCTTCGTCGACTTATTGTATTGGCTCTTATGTAAATTTTATTGTTAATGCATGTAAAATCCGCTCGGGTTCACCATGAACCCATTGTCCCGTATGTCGAGAGGGTCATAAAAGCCCAATTGCTTTTCGTTTCGATCTCAAGTCTGCCAGCACCAAATTTGAAGGACAGGTCCCCAAGTTTAAAAATTCAAGAAGTCGAAAGAGTCGAAGAAGTTGGGCGGAAAGAAGCTCACTTTATTTATGTGTCTTATTGTATTTTTTGGCCTAAGCCCTTATTGTATTTCTTTTCCGTATTTGTTATCATTAGTCTAGGACAGGTGCAGAATGAAAATGGGTCGAGAACCCAAAACAAATAGGTCAAAAATCCATAACAGGTGGGTCCAAATTTCCGGTCAAGGCGGACAGAAAACCCGGATTTGGACCCAATTCTCTTTCCCTTTCTCTCTCTCTCTTTCCCTCTTTACTTCATTTATTTGTGTCTTTTAGCTTATTTTGTCGTTACTCTTAAGGTAGAAGACTCTAATCCTCGCAAGACGCCTTTATACTCTAACTAAGTCAACTAAGTAAATGAACCGAAATAAAAATTTGCAAACCTCAAGTTAAATAATAAATTTAAATTTTTTACAACTCTAAATATTTTATCATAATTTCAAACAATTTTTAGCCAAATAGTTAGTTGTCGGAAAATCGTTTAAACGGATATTTTAGGTGCTTAACACCTTCCTAAAATATAAATGTGAATCCCCGAACCCTCTTTTAAAGTTTTCAAAACAAATTTTTCTGTTTAAGTCTTTTGAAAATAATAGTTTTCTTGATTTTTCTTAAAAAATTAAGTGGCGACTCTAAAAAGTCGAAACTCTACAAAATTCAATATTTTCTTTTTTTTCGATAAACAGTTATGATTATAATTTGGGCAAGTTGAGATCGTCCGTGCGGAATTTGTTTGATTTATGATAGTGCATTGAGAACGTCCGCACAGACACGTGGAGATCGTCCGTGTCGGTATATGGACCTCGCAAGTCCCCATGGGTCATGAACTCTCGATGTATTTTCGAGGAGTATCATGTATCTACTGTTGAAAGAGTACTTGGAATTTTGATGCATATCATTTCATGGTGTCATATTGCATTGCATCTCATGACACCCTTCGTTCTTTATGATTTGTATTTTATTGTTGGTTGGAAAATACTTGATATTTGATTATCTCTATTTGATGAACTTGATCTTGTGGGTTGCTGATATTGTGAGTGTTTTTTTTATGGAGGTTGTAATTGATGAATATTGAGCTTGTTGTTTAGAGTATGTGATTGTTAGAATATTGTTGTTGATATATGTGCTTGTAAATGGTGAACTGTTAGGTTGGGCTGATTTTATGCAGGTTGTAGTTGTGGAGGTTCGATTAGTGTATAAGGAGCACCCGTGTATTATCCTTTAGCTTGTGTTTAGAGGTTTACTTGCTGAGTACTATGTGGTTTGGTAATCATCCCTTGCTTCTAGAATTTTTTGTAGGTTATTAGCCTGGACCTTGGTGATATGTTGTCTTCTCGTTGTCTGAGGCTTCTTATGGAAATTTGTGAGGTAGTTACTTCTCATTTTGGCGGACCTTCTTACTCCTATTTATGATCTTGTTCTACTTTAGGAACAATGTCATATGAGACTAATATCTTTCTTTTGATTCATTTGTAATACTTTAGAGGCTTGTACACGTGACAACCAGGTTTTGGAGGTTTGATCAAGTTGACCTTATTTTCCGCAGTATTTTATCGTATTAGACTTTTATTCACATTTACTTCCGCATCCACAATACTAGTTTTATTTTAGGTTGACTTATCTTGACGGAATAAGACGAGTCGTGACATTAATCTACCTTGGATTAGTTCAGTAATACCGTCAAGTTATTGTATTTGATCTTTCCAACCAGGATGTGCATTATCTAGACGTCTGAACAAATGGTATGTCCCTTACTGATTAAAACATGTAAGAAATAATGATTAATGTTAATAATATTAGTGTAAAAGTATGTAATTTATGAAAATTACTAGCCCATATTAAGTATTCATTTTCGGACAATAACAACTATCATTACTAAACATAACTTTAATTAAGTAAAATATTTTAGAAAATTATATTTTTTTGTGCTGAATATATATAAAATATATTTTGTTACAAGACTAATATGCATAGTTGTACCTTCAATCTTTTTATTTCTTTATATTTGCTGCAACCTTAGTCAATGTTATGTCGTGTTAATATTTTTCTTCATCTATTTTCTGTAACGCCTTTTTAATAATAAATGTTAAGAAATTTGTCACAAGTCTTCCTTGAGCTGGGAGATTAGAAGTTCTAGATTTAGCATTACCAATAACAATAGCAGGAGTAGTTGCTATATTATCATCATTATTATTTGGTTCTACTTCTACTAATTTTGTTCTTCTATACCATAAGTTTGTTGTAGCTCAAATTTATTCACATCATGTGCACTACACCTATCTCTCCAATTTCATTAGATGGTGCTTCAGGCATACACAAATAAAATTTACTTGTACTATTGCTATTGGAACTATATTTTTTTTCCTTAATACCACTAATACCTTCAAGACACAAATTTTTAGCACTTTGACCTACTTTTTTATCATAATCCATAATCAAAATTAAAATAATAATAATTATAAATCAAAAAATAATACAATTAAATATTCAAAATTAAATACTAAATAAAAGTAAGAGAAGGAATGAATATACTAAATTGCCGGAGATTTAAAAAATTATAAAATTGATGAAATGTTGAACACTTGAAAGTTGAAAGTTGAAAACTTCCTCTTGATATTGTTAATTGCAAAATATATTATAAGTTTGCTATCACTCTAAGAGAGAATTGAGAAATTGAGAGAAAATTAAAAAATTGTTGTAGGAAAAATAATGAAACATAACAAGTATTTATAGAAATGTAAGTTATTGAATTATCTTTATACAACGATCCGCATGTGCGTTTAAAAATAAAGTTTAATTAGGCTGATGAACCGGTGGACTGGCTATGGTCCCTTACTGGTCGGTCTTACCCTTCCGTAGCCTAAAAATTGAATTAATATCTTATATGGTCACTTAACTATCTACTACTCTCTCAGATAATCACTCAACTTTGTATTTTATCTCAAAGTTATTCAATTATCTATTCTTCCCTAAGAAAGTCATATAGCTTTAAATTTTAATTCAAAAGTCACTCAACTATTAATTGTTCTCTCAGAAAATCACTCAACCTATTTAATTTAATATTTAATTAAAATTTGCTGATGTAATTCTTTTTATTTAAAATCCAAAATTCTAAAAAATAAAAAAATACCATTTAAATCATTTAATGACCCGATCCATTAAAAATATAATATTGACCCATTTTATTTTACCCAATCAATAAAACTTCCACCCAAAGTTGCAACCAAATTTCCAGCCAACGCCTAATTATATATGTTTTCTACTCAAAAGAAGTGAATGTAACTTTAAAATAATATTGAAAGAATTATTGTTCTTGTTATAAAGTATTTGTATTATAGTGAATGTCTATCATGTGGAGTCCTTTTTAGGATATGATTAAAGAGTCCTCCTACTTGGGGAGCAAGTTAGATTTCTCCTATAAATAGAGTGCTCCTCTTCATTGTAAATTCATTCATCAAGAGAAATAACAAGTCTTCTCTTCTTTTCTCTCTAGTTTCTTCTTCTTATTCTATAGTTTTATAACACGTTATCAGCACGAGACTCTAATTTCTCAAAAGTGAAGGTTAGATTTGAAGAATTAATAAAGGTATTATTTATTCTTTTGTTTTTAATTTTAATGGCCAATCTTACAAAACTAGAGTTCACTGCCCTCCAAAGTTCGGGCAGGAACTACCTCTCATGGGTGTTGGATGCTGAAATCCACCTTGATGCAATGGGTCTTGAAGACACCATAAAAGAAGAAAATAAGGCATCAAATCAAAACTGTGCACGAGCAATGATATTCTTGCGTCATCATCTTGACGAGATTCTGAAAATCGAATATCTGACAGTTAAGGATCCACTTGTTTTGTGGAAAAACCTAAAAGAAAGATTTGACCACTTGAAGATGGTCATACATCCAAAGGCACGATATGATTGGATGCATCTAAGGCTACAAGACTTTAAGTCTATACATGAGTATAATTCTGCCATGTTCAGAATCACTTCTCAATTGAAATTATGTGGAGAAACGGTTAGTGAGATTGATATGATGGAAAAGACATTCTCCACTTTCCATGCCTCGAATGTGCTCTTGCAGCAACAATATCGAGAGAAAGGTTTCAAAAAGTATTCTGAACTAATTTCTCATCTTCTTGTGGCCGAGCAAAATAATGATTTATTATTGAAAAATCATGAGAATCGACCTACTGGATCTGAACCACTTCCTGAAGTGAATGAGGCGTACGCCCACCATGCTAGGCGTGGAAAAGGTCGCGGTCCTAATCGTGGACGTGGACGTGGTCGTGGACGTGGACGTGGTCGTGATTATGGTCAAGAACGTAATTCTAATCTTGGCATTAATCATTCATCAAATAAAAAGGAAAAAAGAAAGGATGAGAAACGTGAAGCAACTAGGGAAGGTTGTTTTCGATGTGGTGGAAGAGGTCATTATGCACGTGATTGTCGTACTCCCAAACACTTGGTTGAGCTTTATCAAGAATCACTAAAGAAGAAAGAGAAAAATCCTGAGGCAAATTTTATCTCTGAAAATCAAGTTGACATCACGCACTTGGATATAGCAGATTTCTTCGCACATCCTGAAGGAAAAATAGATCACTTAATTGGTGATGGTTCTGTGAACATGGAAGAGTGATATTTTTTTTTGGTAGTATTTATTAATAAATTTCATGTAATGATAGTTGTTTGCATGAATATTAGTATTTTAAATTAGTTTAGTCGTTCATTAGCTTGTTCCTTAATTCTTAATAAAATAATATATATTTTTCATTGTTTTATTTATATGATTCTAATATGATAGAGTTAGTCAAATACTAAACTTTATCACGTGTTTGTATTATATTAGGTCTTTAACTTGATCTAATGTTAAAAACATGCAGTCTGTTATTAACTAGGATTAAATATTGATTTTATTTTATTTTCCAAACAACTCGTTTTTGACTTAGAGGAAACAATAAATTAAGGCTCAATTTCTAATATTTAATCATTAATTTATTCCTTTGAATATATTGTACCCTTTTGACAACACTAATATTTAATATATATTTATTTTGTGTATGTCATTTCATGTGAAGATATGGATAATTCTAAGAACATATTATCGAAATATGAAGATATTTGTTTGATTGATTCTGGTACAACACATACGATATTCAAAAATAAGAAATATTTTTCTCATTTAAGTATGGGTAAAATAAATGTTACTACAATTTTTGGTAGTACTAATATGATTGAGGGTTTTGGAAGAGCCATTGTAATTTTGCCCAAGGGAACTAAACTCATCATTAATAATGCTATGTTTTCTCCAAAATCTAAGAGAAACTTGTTGAGTTTTAAAGATATCCGTGAAAATGGTTATCATATCCAATCAATGGATGAAATAAATCTTGAATATCTTGGTATCACCAAGTATGTCTCTGGGCAGACATGTGTTATAGAAAAGTTCCCTGCTTTATCTTCTGGCTTGTATTGGACAAAAATTAGTGCAATTGAGGCACATTTTATAGTAAATAAGAAGTTTACTGATTCCAATACATTTGTACTTTGGCATGATCGTCTAGGACATCCTGGGTCAATAATGATGAGACGAATTATAGAAAATTCGAATGGACATCCACTAAAAGACCTAAAAGTTCTTTTAAATGGTGAATTTTCTTGTACTGCTTGTTATCAAGGCAAGTTAATTGTGAGACCATCACCAATGAAAGTTAAGATTGAGTCCCCTGCGTTCTTGGAACGTATACATGGGGATATTTGTGGACCTATTCACCCACCTAGTGGGTCATTTAGATATTTTATGGTTCTAATAGATGCGTCTTCTAGATGGTCTCATGTGTGCCTATTGTCATCTCGTAACTTGGCATTTGCAAAATTATTGGCACAAATAATAAGGTTAAGGGCACACTTTCCTGATAATCAGATTAAGTCCATTCGTCTTGATAATGCTGCAGAGTTTTCATCCCAATCATTTAATGATTATTGTTTAGCAATTGGGATAAGAGTTGAACACTCCGTTGCTCATGTTCATACTCAGAATGGTCTCGCTGAATCATTAATTAAACGTTTGCAATTAATAGCAAGACCATTGCTTATTAAAACTAAGTTGCCCACTTCTGTGTGGGGACATGCAATTTTGCATGCTGCAACACTTATTCGTCTCAGACCGACAAGTTATCATAAGGTTTCTCCATTGCAATTGGTTATGGGTCAAGAACCTAATATATCCCATCTAAGAATTTTTGGAAGTGCTGTATATGTGCCTGTGGCACCACCAAACCGCACTAAGATGGGCTCTCAAAGAAGGTTAGGAATATATGTTGGGTTTGAGTCACCCTCCATTATACGCTATCTTGAACCATTGACTGGAGACATGTTTACTGCTAGATTTGCAGATTGTCGGTTTGATGAGACAGTTTTCCCAAAATTAGGGGGAGAGAATAGTGAAATGAAACGAGAAATTTTGTGGAAAAATTTATCATTGTCTCATCTTGATCCATATTCTTCTACTTGCGAACAAGAAGTACAAAAGATTATTCATCTGCAGAAAATTGCAAATCAAATGCCAGACGCATTTACAGATTTGAAAAGGATTACTAAATCACATATTCCTGCAGAGAATGTCCCAATTCGAATTGATGTCCCTAAAGGACCATCCACTAGTGTCATAGCTAATGAGTCAAAAACACACCTAAAGCGTGGTAGACCATTGGGGTCTAAGGATCAAAATCCTAGAAAAAGAAAGATTAAATGTCAAGATGACACTATGAAAGAATCTCATATGGAAGTTCAAAATTTGAATAAGTCTGATATTCATGAAAGAATCAATGAACTTGAAACTCAAGGAAATAATGAACTATCCATAAATTTAAAAGATGTTGAAACTAATATGAATCGATCAGAAATAGTGGTTGATTATGTCTTTGCATATAATGTTGCAACAAATATCATGCAAGATAATGAGGATCATGAACCTCAATCTGTTATAGAATGTCGACAACGAAATGATTGGCCAAAATGGCAAGAAGCAATTCAATCAGAGTTGAATTCACTTGCCAAGCGTGAAGTTTTTGGACCTATAGTTCAAACACCTAATGGTATTAAACCTGTTGGTTACAAATGGATTTTTGTGCGAAAAAGAAATGAGAAAAATGAAATACAAAGGTATAAAGCACGCCTTGTGGCACAAGGATTTTCTCAAAGGCCTGGCGTCGACTATGAAGAGACATACTCACCCGTTATGGATGCAATAACATTGCGTTATCTCATTAGTTTCACAGTCCATGAGCAACTTGAAATGCATTTGATGGATGTGGTTACAGCCTACCTTTATGGATCACTTGATAATGAGATATACATGAAAATTCCTGAAGGATTTGCGATGCCTAAATCATGTAATTCAAAATCTCGAGAAATGTATTCAATTAAATTGCAAAGATCATTATATGGTTTGAAGCAATCTGGGCGCATGTGGTATAACCGTCTTAGTGAGTATTTAATTAAGGAAGGTTATACAAATGATGCAATTTGTCCATGTGTCTTTATAAAGAAAACAATATCGGAATTTGTTGTACTTGCTATTTATGTTGATGACATAAATCTTATTGGAACTCCAATAGAGCTTCAAAAGGCAATTGATTATTTAAAGAATGAATTTGAGATGAAAGATCTGGGAAGGACAAAATTATGTCTTGGTTTGCAAATTGAGCATTTGACAAATGGTATTTTTGTTCATCAATCTGCCTACACAGAAAAAGTGTTGAAAAGATTCTGTATGGATGAAGCGCATCCATTAAGTACTCCGATGGTTGTTCGTTCACTTGATGTGAATAAGGATCCATTCCGACCTCAAGAAAAGGATGAAGAAATTCTTGGTTCTGAAGTACCGTATCTTAGTGCAATTGGTGCACTAATGTATCTTGCTAACACTACAAGGCCTGATATAGCTTTTGCTGTTAACTTGTTAGCAAGGTATAGTTCTGCTCCTACTAGGAGACATTGGAATGGGATCAAACACATTTTGCGATATCTTAAAGGGACAACTGATATGGGCTTATTTTATTCTGTTAATTGTAGCCCAAATCTTGTTGGTTATGCTGATGCAGGATATTTATCTGATCCACACAAAGCTCGATCCCAAACAGGCTATGTGTTTATATGTGGGGGGACTGCCATATCTTGGAGATCTACAAAGCAGTCCATCGTAGCCACTTCATCTAATCATGCTGAAATAATAGCTATTCATGAAGCAAGTAGAGAATGTGTGTGGTTAAGGTCTATGATACATCTCATTCGAGAGAAATGTGGTTTGAAATGTGATAAAGTACCCACCACTTTATATGAAGATAATGCAGCATGCATAGCACAACTTAAGGGAGGATTCATAAAAGGAGATAGAACAAAGCACATTTCACCGAAGCTTTTCTATACACATGAACTTCAAAAGAATGGTGATATAAATGTGCAACAGATTCGTTCAAGTGACAATGTGGCTGATCTATTTACCAAGTCTCTACCAACTGCAACTTTCAAGAAGATGGTGCACAAGCTTGGAATGCGAAGATTCAAGTCTCTGGATTAATGTTCTCATTAGGGGGAGTGAATACGCGCTGTACTCTTTTTCCCTTACGAGGTTTTGTCCCACTGGGTTTTCCTTGTAAGGTTTTTAATGAGGCAGCCTAGATGCGTATTAATAGATATGTGTACTCTTTTCCTTTACTAGAGTTTTTCTTTTCTTAAAAGTTTTTTTTAGTAAGGTTTTTGACGAGGCACATCATCTATGAATTAGACATTCAGGGGGAGTGTTATAAAGTATTTGTATTATAGTGAATGTCTATCATGTGGAGTCCTTTTTAGGATATGATTAAAGAGTCCTCCTACTTGGGGACCAAGTTAGATTTCTCCTATAAATAGAGTGCTCCTCTTCATTGTAAATTCATTCATCAAGAGAAATAACAAGTCTTCTCTTCTTTTCTCTCTAGTTTCTTCTTCTTATTCTATAGTTTTATAACAGTTCTCTATTTTATTCTTTCGCTTAATTTATTGTGGCAGTGTCTCATTGCTTCAAATATTATATTTAGTCAAATTAACTATGGACATCAGTGTGCTTTAATTAATGCAGAAATTAAGCCCTAAATTAATTTGCTTGACATTCAAATAAACGATAATTGATCCAAAAGAGAGTGAACAAGGTACAAGAATTGGAAATGGGTCAGTATTATATTTTGAACGGGCGGGTCATTAAATGATATTTTTTAATTTTTTAAAATTTTGGATTTTAAATTAAAAAATTACATTAGAAAATTTTAATTAAAATATCAATTAAATAGGTTGAGTGACTTTCTGAGATAACAATTAATAGTAGACTGATTTTTGAGTTAAAATTCAAAGCTGAGTGACTTTCTAAGAGAATAATTGATAGTTGATTGACTTTTGAGGTAAAATACAAAATTAAGAGCCTGTTTGGACGGGTTTAAAAAAGCAACTTTTAAAAATTACTTTTGAAAGTGCTGAAACTTATTTTTAAAAATAAGTATGTGTTTGGATAAAAGTGTTTCATTTGAAAAAAAAGTTGTTAATGTGTTTGGCAAATAAGTGTTGGTAAACACTTTTTTATCAAAATATCTGAAAAACCCTTAAAACTGTTAACATGATAAAAAGTTGATTAATTTAAAGTTTTTATACTTAAAAATATCAAAACAAAACTAATTTATGTTTTACATCCATAAGTAATAATATTTCCTATCATTCACATATTTCTTTATCATCACAATTTTATTATTATTATTATAATAATAATAATAATAATAATAATTAATAATAAGAATAATAATAAAAATAAAAAAAAAAATAATAAAACTAAAAAAAAAATAATAATAATAATAAATAATAAGAATAATACAAATAATAACGATAAAATAATAATAATAATAATAAAAATAATAATAATAAAATAATAATAATAAATAATAATAATAATAATAATAATAAATAATGATAATAATAATAATAAAAATAAAAATAATAACAAAAATAAAAATAAAAATAAAAATAATAATTAATAATAAGAATAATAATAATAAAAATAAAAATAATAATAATAATAATAAAACTAAAAACAATAATAATAATAATAATAATAATAATATTTATAATAATAATAATAATAATAATAATACAAATAATAATAATAATAATAATAATAATAAAAGAATCGAGGGCAAAAAGGTAATATACTTGATCAACATAAAAAGACTTTTAAGTTGAAAAAAAAAACACATCTCACCTATCTTTTAGTTTTTGGCTTAAATTAAGTCATTTTTTTTACTTAAAGTGAGTCACTTTGATAATTGTCAAACACTCTAAATAAGTTATTTTTGACTTAAAATAAGTCACTTTGATAATTGTGAAATACTCTAATAAGTAAAAAATTGACTTTTAAGTCAGTTTGACCAGCTTTTAAATCCATCCAAACAGGCTCTAAGTTACTTTCTGAGAAAATAGTGGATAGTTGACTGACCATATAAGATATTAACTCTCTAAAAACTCCAAATCAACCCAATACACTAAGGGGTCGTTTGGTAGGGAGTATTAGGGAAAATAGTCCAAGTATTAAGTGTAGTATTATTTAATTCTATGTTTGGTAGGAATTTTGGATCAATCCATGGATTAGTTATACACCCTACATGGTATTAGAGGGTGTATAACTAATACCTTCCATTTGGTGGTATTAATTTAATACCATGAGACTAATCTAGATAAAGACAAAAATACCCCCTCAAATCCTTTTAATCATTTTGTTTATTTTCTTGATTTTATATTTTATATTTGTACTAATAAATTTGTTTAAATAAATAAATTTGTAAATTTTATTATTTAGATATAACTTTTTGTTTCTAAAACATGAGTTATTTAATCTACTTATTATTAATATAAAATATGATAATCCGACTAATATGCTAATGTTGATGTATGAATTTAAGAATAATTCATAAGTCAAATATTGTCTCTTAACGGAAGTTCCTTAAACATTACACAAGTAGTCTAAAACAAGAGCATATACATAAAAATAAAACATCTCGATCATAAAAATAGTTTAATTAATTTTGCTATATCTATTGTTTATTTTTATTTTATTATATGATAAAGAGTTTTTTAAAAGATTTATTGATACAAAATAAAGTTCAATAAATTTTTCCTATATATTATTATAGTTGTGTGACATTTTGAGATATTAACTCCAATTTATAGATGACAATTATTTACTCTCAAATAATTTAAGTGAGAACGTAGTGAATATGATAATAAAGTTTTATTCTCCTATCTAATTAAAAATGCTATGAAAAAATAATATTATCCGTCAATTATCTACCTTGATCCAATTACATGAAATACAAAAATCCCATAACAACTCAAGGGTATAATTCGAAAGAATTTTTTTTCTAGAGCTTTAAACCACACACAAAACTAGTTAAAAACAATGAACCAAACACTTGATAATAATAATTCCTGCATTATTAATCCCTGCATTACTAATCCTTGCATTATCAATCCCTGCATTACTAATCCCTGCATTATTGATCTTTGTACCAAACGACCCCTTAACTGATTGTGTGTCAAACCTGACTTACCAGTGTTGATTTCTTAATGTGTCGGTCTTACTGGACTCAAAACTGGGTCATCCGGCCCATTTAACAGGCTTATTTCTATTTCTATTAATTTTGATTTTATGAGGTACAAACATGTCGTAATATTATATCTCACTTGATACATATACATTATTAACTATGTTGTTGATGTACATTCTTGTTTGATAAATATAGCATGTATAAGAGACGTTGCCTCTAATAGTATGACAACAACACAAAAAAAATTATTCTTTAATTTCTAATGAACTAACACTATGTACACGACATTAAAATTTGATATGATTTATTTTATTATATTTACTACTATATTAGAAGAAGGCTATTTCAACATGCCTGTGTCATCACACTGAAGGTTATTTTTGTCTTTTCAGTATTCAAATATAGCTAGGTGTCTTGCTTTTGTGTCTTCAATGTACACCTCAGGTTTAGCTGTCTTGATTATTTCAAGATCTTACTTCATTGCTCACAAAATGTATCTCCTTTCTCAAGCATTCATTAGGTAATCTTTCTCTATGTGCTTTCTTTTGATTTTTTGCATCTCTTTGTTTTACTTAAACTAAAATTGCACTAAAAAATGTTCCCCAGTTTTATCTTTGGTTGATCAAATTTGATATGGGTGTGTTAAGATTTCCTTTCTTTTTTTCATTTGGGTTTGTTGTTGATGTTCAGCTTTTCTTGTACTTTTCAACAATTTCAATGAATTTGGGAGTATACAATTTTAATGTGATTCATACTCTAGATGAAGAACCACGTTCTCCTTGATCTTTTTATTTCATTGATCAGTAATGGTTCAATCACTATGTTCTGCTCTGTTTAATTGATAGCAAAATTGAGTGCGTTTGAGAAATTTAAGGTTACAGATCTGGTCAACATGCCTGCTTCAGCTAGGGATTTTTTCGTCATTCAAGTGTAGTTACACGAGGCACTACTTAGCATAGGAACTGGTAATTTTTTCTACTTTCAATCCTCTTCTTGGTGTTCCTCTGCTTTTGACTGATACTTATATCTGGAGGTTTCTTTGAATCTTTCTGCTTGTTTTTCACCTTCGATTTCATGCATGATATATTGGTGTGTTTTAATTGAATTTCGGCTTTTTTTAGTTTTTTGAGATATACTAAATAAAGAAGCCTCTGCACTCATGGTCAATATGCATGTTTCATCACAGGGCAATTTGGTCATTCCTTGCTTTCATTTGGTTCAAGCGATGCTCTGATTTTTCATAGTTTTCATGGATTTTACTCCACTGTGCTTAGTTTCCTTGCCATTATGTGTTTCGTGTAATTTTATTTGTTCTCTTTTTTTGATCTATCGGGGGTTACAAGTCGGGTTAAATTATGATGGTTTCAGATTTGCATAGGAAGTGTTTGATAAAAGTGTTTACTAACTATTAAGCCTCTGCTTCATTGATCAAAGAAACCATTCTTGTTGTCCTCAATTAATGCTCTTATTTCAGTTCCCTTAATATCATTGATGTTGACTTGCTTGAATTTGGTTATTCCCATTTGTGTGTCTCGATGTGTTGTCGCCATAGTTTGGTTTACTATGTGAAAAATCATATTATAGTAGTTGTTACTAGTGTTGTTTCGATACGATTTTCGTTGCAGTTCTTAGCTAGATTTAGCTTTAGAAAAAAGAGCTAATGATTAAGAAAATATATCTAAATTGTCATAAATATTTAATCCCAATCGATGCAGATCACTTTCTACCATAATAAGTTCTACTTGCACTAGTTCTGATCAATAGTGACACAATCTGTAATTACACAATCTATTTCATCCATGAAGTTTTTTCATTTCCATAATCTCGAAATAGCAAGGATACACTTCTGACCATATCATATAAAGCTGATTTATATTTGGAATGACAAGAGTTATTGTATAGGACTGGATTTTACCTTGTGCACAACCTCCAAAGGATAGCGACTACAATTTCCCTTGTTATCAAAAAAATTTGCACTTTCCTGAAAACTACAAATCTTGAGTTGTTATAGTGGACATTAAACTGGCTATTCTGGAAAAGAATATATCTCTGAAATGGTATCTTCAGGGGCCATTTTGGTGATGATCTTATCTGATGTCTTTGTGCTTCGTGTTTTAAAAGGGAAAAGAAATTGTTTATCCTTTAATAGTTTATGAAAAGGGTTTGGCTTGTTATTCCATATTGATTATTTATCATGAAACCTAAGAACATAATATTATCAGTTTGATTCCTAACAACAATTTAGGTAGGTCTCTAAAGAGATTTGTGTTGGATAGCCAGCTTTTGGGGATAGCCCAAAATTTTGATAAATTCTTATTTCACCAACCAAACTTGTTTTCAAAATTACCATTCCTCATATTTTTGCTTGTATAACAATGTTATTGTGGCTATTATTACCTTCTGAGACCAAGAAGAGGACCAAGAGTGTGATCGGGAGCTGCTGGATTCAGATATAAAAGGTGAATCACTGAACCTATTTGATGAAGAACTTGACGCAAAAGTTTCTTTGTGACCATTAACAAAATCTGTAGAAGAGATTTGATATAAGTCTTACTCTTCCCGACTATTTTGATCTCTCTCAAATGTATTACTTTTGATAGATAGAGAGGCGTATGTTATTAAATATTTGCCACGTACTTCCAGCTTTAAAATGATTTCCCCTCTCCGTTGGTGCGTGTTCCTTGTTTTATTTTTTTTTTGTTTTTTATGGTTATTTGGCATGTGCAGAGAAAATATGCCTAATATTAGAAGATTATGCTCTGTATATGTTCCATTAACAAAGGTTCATAACTTGACTCGGCTAAGAAGTTTGAATACGAATCAATTGAATTTTGTTGTAGTCGTGGTACAATTAAGCTGATTTCTGCACTGATAGATTTATAGTAGGAGCTTCTGAAAAATCTCTGCATGCGAACTTATAAACTTTAATTCTTGAATCATTATCTAATGTACCATGAATTTTTCATATAATTTGTTATTGTCTACATAATTTGCATATTTTGTTGAATTTCAGTAGGCCAATCTATTGTTCTGAAGGTCAGCCAATTTCAGAAGGCATACCTTCGATCATCAATGTTCGACTTAACTATACAGAGGGGCATTGATAGTGAAGGCCAAAGCCCGATTGCTTAATTTTTGTATTCAAATTTTACATATGTGCAAGTTATTTCTTTGACAATATAACAAACTCGAAATATGAATTAATTTTTTTTGCTTCTTCTTAAACTATATGATCTGCTTTTTGGTAAGTTGAAATGAGATGGTACATATTATGCACTATGTATCTTTACTCTCTACTATGAAATCATTGGAGAACTTCTATTTCAATTAGATTGCAAGCTAATGCTTGTATATATTCATTCAACAGCAGCTACTTGATTAACATGTTTGGCTTCAAACATTTTCTCGTATTCCTCGATCGATCTAAACAGCTCAGAGAAGTTTCCCTTACCGAAGCCTCCACAACCGCCCTTCTGATAGACTTGTCCTTTTTCATCTTTGAGCATGCACCCGATTCTCTGAATTATTTCTATAAATATTGTTGGCCTGCACAAAAATACAATTACATTCACGCAGCTAAAAGGCAGAACTATGTAAATATAATAGGATGTAAATATTTAAATAATACAGCTAGAAAAACAAACTAAACAATTGTCAACTATATTTACAATATCTAACGATCTCTATATATCTATGTATCTTCATATGTACATTTAGCCGGCTCATACATTTCTATATGTTTAGATCCAACTAACAAAAATCTTCCAACGTTGGGCCCGTGCAAGCACGGGCCACCTCTATCTAGTACTTAATAGAAAAGAATTCATATAAAGATGGTTAATAATATATAGAAGTAAGATAGTTGCCTAACTTATAGTAAATGGATTTGTCCCAAAAAACGCAAGCCCACATTTTTCTATTACTTATTAGTAAATGTTAACACTTGATAAAATAAAATAAATATAATATAAATTAATATAAATCTGTTATGACCGTAATTAAAGATTTATTAGTAGTAATTATAAAATAATACATTTAAAAGTTGTAATATAGACTCTTAAATAAGCGAAACTGACACATATATACCATTCTTAGATTAAATTGACATGTTCTAGTTAAATAGATATTTGACAAATGAACATCTTAAAAGAATTGGCATATAATAGTCATACGTGTATTTTGCTCAAAAGCAAGGAAGGAAATTTCTATTTACTCACATCTCTCTCTTAAATTTTTTTAAAAAAAATATTTGGTACCAGCTTTCTTCTAACTTCCAAATGTTTCTACTTAAGAGTGTGTTTGGTGTGAAGGAAATGTTTTTTGATTTTCTCAATGTTTGATTGGAACAAAAGTTTAGGAAAATATTTTTCAAATCAACTTATTTTTCTCAAAATTAAGGAAAATAATTTTCCTTGAAAAGTTAAAGAAAACATTTTTCAAAAGCCATAATGCATAAATATACCCTTTAACTTAACCTCATTTTACATTTATGGCCTCCAACTTTGAGTGTGCATAAATAGACACTTAAACTTGTATAATGTTGAACAAATAGACACACGAGTCCTGTGTCACAATACACATAGGACACCACATAATACACAAATTTTCATGTAGGATGTCAAGTAGGACGTTTGTGTCTATTTGTTTAATTTTATACAAGTTTAAGTGTTTATTTGTGCATACCCAAAGTTGGAGGATATAAATGTGAAATGAGACCAAGTTAAAGGGCATATTTATGTGTTATACCTTTCCAAAACTCTCATCCAACTTCAGTTTACATTTTTTTCGAAAAACATCAATTTCTAAAATATATTGTCAATTTCAAAATTTTATATTACAAAATTTCATTTCTTCACCGCTAACCTCGACCCTACCCACCCATATCAAAAATATTTTTCATTCATAAATCAAACACAAAATCATTTCCTAAAAATATTCTCTACCTACCAACCAAACATGAGAAAATAATTCATAAATCTACTTGTTTTCTATAAAACCAAACACACCCTAAAAGTTAAAACTATCAAAAAGTTTATTTATAATTATCTTTCTCCTTAAAATTATCAAAAGTATTTAAATTATGAGAATGTTCTTACAGGTCTCTAGACTCTCTACCATGTATAAATTATTTTTCTAAAATAGACTATAATACACTACCTTCGTCCACTTTTAATATCATAATTTCCTTTTTTAGAGTTAAACTATAAGAATTTTGACTAATATTTTATGATACATTTTTTCTTCATATTGAAGAAATTATTTTCATCACTAACTGTTAGTTTGGCGCTGATAATAACTTTTGATGATTTAACAAACTTAGGGATCTAACAAGGAACCGGATCTTTGTTATTTAGAATGCTGACAATGAAATGAATGATAAACTCAATGTGAGGTATATCTGTGTGCTATCATCAAAAAGGGGGAAAATGCTATATTCTAGGTGTTTTGATGATCCTCACAAATGCGGGGACCTGGTCCCTAGCAGGGTGCTCTCGTCTAGATACAAAAGGGGTACCGCTGTAAATTTGTCATGTCAGGTGGTAGGTGAAAAGTGCAGTGTCCTACACCAATAGGAAGAGCGGACAAGATTGTATGCTTCAGTAACTTACAAATGCAAGGACCTGGTGTCCCAGGCAGAGTTCTCTCCATCGGATGCATAATGGGGTACGGTTGTAAAGTTGTCATGTCAAAGGTTGGTGAGGCGTCAGCGTACTACACCAATCAAAATGGAGGAGGGTATTTGTTCAAAAGTCAATAACTCTTTATGATTGACTTAGTTAACATGACAAACAACAAATAAATTGATTCATCCAAAGAAGGAAGTCAGCCAGCAAGCCTTTTCAAGAACTCACAAGGAAGTTTGCAGGGGACCTGGTCCCTGCAAGACTGCGATGTGAAAAGGTGACAAGACAGCTTTTAGAAAAGTCGTCACCTCTGATGCGGTAGTTGCACAGCTTTTCTAAACAACGGGCTTTCAGCCAATGGGATGGTCTCAACGAGTTTGTGGTGATTTATATCATCTCTTTCCAACAAACAAAAACTCAAGATTTGGCAAACTAAACTTGGATTTTCTCTGAAAATTCATAAGCTTAAAAAGAGAAGGTCATCTTCAAGAAGAATTCAAGCACAAGAATACATACAACAAGGACCTTATCAAGATAAGAAGTGTTTTCCATACCTGTTGTTGTTCTTGAATGTTTGTATTGAGCCTAACTTGCAGGATTCATTTCATTGTTTGTTAGAAACATTTTAAACCTTGTTTGAGTCTTGTAAGAACATAGTTAGGAGTAACTTTGTGTCTTATTGTAAAAGTCTATATTAATCAGTTGAGTTAGTTTAGTAGGCGATGTGGTATCCGCTTAGTTGAAGTCTAAGTTATCTAGGGGTGATAGCTTAGTGGGAAGTGTTGTATCTGCTCTGGCTCGTCTAAGTAATAGGTGGTATTGCTTAGTGTGGACATTAGCAGGCTAATACAGTGTTGTATTCGTCTTTTACTTTTGCTTATTGAAGATTAGTGAAAGCGGTTTGAAAAGTCTTGTTGAGAACATGTCGTGATTTTACTCCCTTGAGCAAGGAGGTTTCCACATAAAGTTGTTTATTCAATCTTTACTTTCAACACTTATTTTATTGTTCGTTATTGTAACTGTGCTGAGGACCTGGTTCCATCGAAACAAGTGGACACAACTTTTAGTTACCGTTCTTGCTGAGTCAAGGAACTTGGTCCTTGACTGAGTGGTGGGTGGGTGCATACATTCCAACACTAACATATAACAATATTTACATGGATCGTCCAGAATTTGTATAATTTAGTTCCTAATTATATTAAATAATTTGTATCTGTTTACTCTAACTATTTGCATATAATTTGCTTATCTTGATTGTATATTATTTATTGATATATTTGATTGATATTAGTTCTGAAATAGTCCTAAATATTTATTCTATTTGTATATTGACAAGTGAAATATATATAGAGAAATACTCATAGCAATCAAAATTATAGCTATAAAACGTAATTAATCAGTAGCTAAGAAAATTTCCGATAAGAAAATACTAGAGTTTGAGAGCATTGACCTAAGATATATTATTTTTTGGTTTAATTATAGTACTTACTACATTTCAAATAATATTTGTTACTTTCTTTGTTCAAATTTATCTATTATTGATAGAATTTCGTGATGTAACCGAATTTCTTTTTTGGTAACTTTTAATATTTTAAGCCGCAAATGATTGTAATTTTTACATAATTTTTTACCAAAAACAAGGGACTACCTATAAAATAGAGTACTAGTGGTTACTTCTCTATAAACCAACAAACTTTTACCAAAGGACCCTCTTTCCCACCCATTTTTTTATCTGTATAAAAATACTAATATGCTTAACTCAAATCCACATAACCATAAACAAAAAATTATATCACCCAAAACAAAAAATTAAAAAATTAAAAAAATTGAAAAAATGAAAGCTTACAACTTCATGCCATGTATAATTTTATTTTTTGTCCAAATTATTATCCCTTTTGTTGTAGGAGGAAAAGTTCCAGCAATTATCGTATTCGGCGATTCGACGGTAGATACTGGAAATAATAATCAAATTTTAACTGTTCTTAAGAGTAATTTTCCACCTTATGGACGTGATTATTATGATAATAAGGCAACAGGAAGGTTTTGTAATGGACGTATTCCACCAGATTTTATATCTGAGGCTTTTGGTTTGAGGCCATTTGTGCCTGCTTATTTGGATCCAATGTATAATATAACTGATTTTGCTGTTGGAGTTTGTTTTGCTTCTGCTGGCACTGGTTATGACACTGCCACTTCTCATGTTTTAGTAAGATTCTATTCCATATTTATATATTACACGCTCCATTTCAATTTATTTGTTTGTCTTACCTGGCATGACATGACAGGCTTGGCTAGGTTATTTCTTCTGTTCCTAATTACTTGTCTATTTTGGAAGTGATATACCTATTAAGAAAATAATAATTGATATAGTAAGTTAACTATTTTATCCCTATTAATCACGAAATAGATGAATTAAAAAACTTAAGATTTTCAAAAAGTTCTACATTTTTCAAAGTACTAAATTGAGGGTATGATGGAGAAAAAAATTGTACTTTCTTGATTTGTCAAAATGGACAAGTAATTAGGGACAACTAAAAATGAAAAATAGAAAGTAATTAGGGACATATGGAGTATTTGTTAAAAGTTTGATTTATTTATGTCATTTTCGTTTGAGAAAAAGGTTCATTCATGTCATTATTTGTTAACTGAAATGGTATAAAGGATGGATGAGCTGTTTCTCAAAGTTTGATGACATATTTGCACTTTTTTCCTTTAAAAATGATTTAATTAATGATGTGATTGTGACTGAATCATATTTGACTACTTGTAAAAAATAGTTTTGCAAGATTGAAATTATTTTCAGTTTAACAAATAATGGCATAAATGAGTTTTTTGCCAAAAAAAGCTAGCATAGATGAGTCAAACTTTTAAAGGATGACATAGATTATTCTTTCTTAAAGGTCGATGACATATTTGAACATTTTTCTTATATTAAATGATATTTTTAAGGTAATCAGTTATGGACATAACTTTACATTATAAAACTACTCGTATTTGTCTTTTTATTATTATTATTATTATTATTATTGTTATTATTATTAATTTATTATATCGGTTAATAAGTGCATTCGATTGCATTATTATAACAAAAAACACGTTTTGACGATAATTATATGCACATTAACAATGAATCCTTTAAGCACAAAATTATTAAACTATTCTTTTTTGCATATTTTTTATTTATACACTTGAAAATGACAAGTATATTTTTGTGCTTCTTCTATTTTGTGGTCCGGAATATAATTGTGTTTGTTGGGCGAAAATAACATTAATATTATTGTGCACATAATTAGGTTTATTTAATTATAGAAAACAAAAAAAATGAACCTTTTTGAGCTAGAAAACTATTAGTTTGAATTAACTTTGTCCATGGAACATTTATAGTATGTCTTATAATCCGCCTAAACAGGTGAGGAAGGGCCTATTATTAATTTACGTAGTAATTTTAGGTATAATAATTAAAGCATCGTGCAAGTAATATTCATTTCATTTGCTCAAATTTAATATCTTTACCGACTGATAAAAAAAATAGAAATTTTATACCATATTTGACATTATAAATTTCAAAAGTTCTATAGCCAAAAAAATATTTTGACATGTTAAAAATAATAAATTTCAAAAGTCTTTATTTCTAAATTACAAATTTCTTTAAATAGATTCACATAGATTGAAACGAAGTAAATATCATAAATCATTAATTAAATTAAACTAACATAGCATATAACTTAAGTCCGTTCGCTTTCATATATATATATATATATATA
>NC_028641.1:68142814-68152491 GCF_001406875.1 Solanum pennellii
TATTGTTAAAATACCCCTAAAATATAATATACACACATTTCATGTAATTAGTGGACAAATTACATTAAACTCTAGTGGAGAGTTACATATTTGGTCACTTGCCAAAATAAAAAATAAAATTACAACCACTAGTCAGTCATATATAGAAGAAATTATTTCAATTTATATGACTTATTTTAATTCTTTTTTAGTCAGTCTCAATAAGAATAACATATTTTTATATTTTAATATTAATAATTTAATTTTAATATGTCTATTTTACTTTTAATAAAATGATTTATAGTCACAGAAAAGTTTATGACTTATTTTAGATTACATATTTCAAAAGTCTTTTTTTCTTTGTTATACTCTGTTTCAGATTAAACTAACTCATCATATAAATTAGAACACAGAAAATACTAGTTATAATATACTATTAATTACAATTATTTTGATGAGCAACTATACGCGTACGAGACATAATAACCATTGTGATTGTCTCCTTTGACAGAATGTGATGCCAATATGGAAGGAAATAGAGAACTACAAGGAGTATCAAAAGAGACTAGAAGCATATGTAGGGATCCAAAAATCAAAATACATAATAGAAGAAGCACTTTATATTGTAAGCATGGGAACAAATGATTTTTTGGAGAATTATTTTGCAATGCAAAGTGTACGTGCATTTCAATACACAACAGAACAGTATAGAGGGTTTATTATTGGACATGTTGAGAATTTTATTAAAGAAATTTATCAACTTGGAGCTAGGAAAATATCATTAACTGGACTACCACCAATGGGTTGTTTACCTTTAGAAAGAGCAGCAAATATGTTAAGAGGACAAGGTGATACATGCAATAACGATTATAATGATTGTGCTTTGAAGTTTAATGAGATGTTGAGTGCTTTAATTCAAAAGTTGAATAAGGAGCTTCCTGGGATTAGAATTGCTTTTGCTAATCCATATGGTATCATACTTCAAATGGTCGAAAATCCTGCCTCATTTGGTAAGTTTTTATCTTTCAATTACCTCATTTGTTAAATTTCATCAATGCATAAATCATCAGAAGTGGCACACATAATATATGTATGACTAAAGATCATACAAACTGAACACATTTCATTTCATAAGTTAGCTTTTAGAGACAATCGAGGTCGTTTCTTCTATAATTCAAGGGTCATAAGCAGAAATATCTCGAGGAACATTTAGAACGGGCTAGAGATATATAATGATAATAAATAATTGTGTGTTGGTGAATGAGCCTAATACTTATACACACGGGATGCCCATTTTTTGTTTTAATTGATATTATATTTTCACTTTTTGAGATTTAAACTATAAATTAAAAATAGTGATTAATAGTTAAAAAGTTTAAAAGGCATGAATAATTTATTTGACTCTCGAAATTAGCCGTCACATAAATGTGACAAAGAAATTAGTAAAATTAAGTTAGAGTTTACAAGTATAGTTATTTTGTAATTTCTTAAAGGTAAGTATCCATTTATATATATATATATATATATACTAAAATGATTGGATTTGTCGACGATAAACAATGTTTGCTAAACAACAATATTTGTCACTAATTTTACTAGCAAAGAATTAGCGACACTTTCATGCTAACTACAGAACAGTGACAAAGTTCATAGCTAATTTGTGCGTTTTTTAATGTATAAATTGATTATGTTCTAATGATTTGTTTTGTTTTAAACAGGATTTGAAGTGGAACGTATAGCATGTTGTGGCACAGGATTATTCGAAATGAGTTACTTATGTAATAAGTTAAATCCACTCACATGCCGTGACCCAAATAAGTATGTTTTTTGGGATTCTTTCCATCTCACCCAAAAAACTAACCAAATTATCACCAATTCCTTGATGAAAAATGTCCTCCATCAATTTGTGTAATATACCTAGATCGATAGGTTTTATACCTTGTGTTATTTTTTTAGTTTGATTTGCTAGATTGTATATCATCATCCAAGAGTTAGAATTTAAAAAAATATATATATAATTGTATATAATAGTCATATCAAGAAGATGTGATATAATGATATTTGTACTCTTCATTTCAACTCGCCAAGTGATGTAATTTTTGTTTTGAAAAATTGTATTCTAAAAACTTTAAAATTATTTTTTTCGTGTAAGAACATTACTATTATTACTCTTCTTTTTTTAGTCAATTCTTTTTTCTTTCCTCGGCTTGGAGTACATTAAATTTGTGTACATTAATATATACGAGGATTTAGAGAATTTTACATACTTGCTTAGCCCTAACTCTGAATCTGAAATCCTTAGAGGAAGGTCCATGTAAATATCATCTAGTAATTTAGTGAGTCTTAATTATTTTTTTAATATTATTCTTAGTATTAAATAATTATATAAAGTAATAAAGCTTGAAACCATTATTACTAAGGTTAATTTTGGAAAATACAACTCTATTTAAAGCTTTCTTGACGTGTGTGTGCAAGCATAGTTTTCAAAGGCATTTTCGGATATTTTTGCTATAAATTATTTTTTTTATTGGTGGTGTAAAGATATAATATGTTATGTTATCTTATTTTTATAATAATAATGATTTTTTGTAAAATATATAAATAAATAAAGCAACTAAAATAACAATGTTATAAATATTTTTTAGATAATTATGCCTTAAAATTGATAAGGATATATAGATTTCATACCATTATATTTATTCATTTTTTGTTATTACTCTTACACTTTTTATTATTTCCTTCTTTGCAAGATACGAACAATATTTGGTGCTAATATTAGTTGAGGATGGAAAAGTAATACATTATACATGTAGAGATGGATAATAATTTTACTTTAAAGATTATCTCTAGTATCATTGTTATTATTTGTCTTGTTACCTTTCTGAAATAAAAATTATAATATATTTTTCCTATATTATTAGTGATTTTATTTAGATTTATTATTGAAAATTTTACTTTTATTTATTAATTTTTAGTAATAAAATCACTAAATTGAAGTTAAATCAAATATATGCCTCGTAAATTCATGAAACTTACACACTATATCTCAAAACTTACGTATCATTTTGTACTACATAAAATGTCTCACCGTAAGCCTTTGCCTTTTAAAAATGTTAGTAAAAAATAATTTAGATACTATTCCCTCCGTTTCAAAAAGAATGACATCCTTTTTTTTAGTTTGGTAACATTTTAATTTTAATTTTCTATGTGTCATGTTTATTGTCAGAAAATTGAAGACAATTTTTTTACATTTGACATAATTTTAATTTAGTATCACACGATTAAAAAAATTATATTTTAAACTTTATGTCAAGTCAAATTAAATAATTTTTTATAAAACGGATGAAATAATATAAAAGGGGACGAGTAACACGTAGATAATTTTTTTCATTACTCAATCATTAATTATTCACCAACAAACTCCTGCCAAAGGACCCTCTTTCCCACCTATTCACCTGTATAAGAAGTAAATATACTTAACTCAAATTCCCATAAGCTTAACCCAAAAAAAAATAAATGGAAGCTTATTACAAGTTCATTCCATGTCTTATTATAATTTTTGTTCAACTAACTATTATTATCCCTTGTGTTATAGGAGGAAAAGTTCCAGCAATTATAGTATTCGGCGATTCATCGGTAGATGCTGGAAATAATAATCAAATTTCTACTGTTCTTAAGAGTAATTTTGAGCCTTATGGACGTGATTTTTATGGTAAAATGCCAACAGGAAGATTTTGTAATGGGCGTATCCCGCCTGATTTTATATCTGAGGCTTTTGGTTTGAGACCATTTGTGCCTGCTTATTTGGATCCAATGTTTAGTATTACTGATTTTGCTGGTGGAGTTTGTTTTGCTTCCGCTGGTACTGGTTATGATAATGCCACTTCTCAAGTTCTAGTAAGCAATTCATTACATCTCTCTACTTATTGCTCCATCTGTTTTTCAATTTATATGACAAATTTTTCGAGATTCAAATTATTTTATTTATTTTGTTTTTTTTTTATTTGTTCATTTTAAATTGACATATCTATTAAGAAAATAATTAATGACTTAGCGAGTTTATTATTTTGTCCCTATTAATTATGAAGTGGATGAAAAGTTTTACATTTTTCAAAGTAATTAGTCATCTAATTGAGGGTATAACAGGTAAAGAAAATTGTCCTTTTCCTGATTTTCCGAAATGAACAAATAATTAGGGATAAAAGGAAAAATAGACAAATAATTACGGACGAAAGAAGTATGTATCTTTCATATAGTTTTATATAATTTATATACATAAGCTTTTTTTAGAAAAGGAAAAATGCACAAGTATCTCTTCAACCTATGTCTGAGGTACATTTTCGGCCTACGTGACACTAGCTTGAAAGAAAAAGTCAACCAGCATTGGGCCCACGAGATAGTGCCACGTAGATCGAAAAGGGGTAGAAATTATTAATAAAATAAATTCAATGGTAATAGAACCTTAGTATAATATAAGTGTGTCTGAGATTTTGGACATATATTGAAGGATACTTGTGCATGATCCCTTAAAAAAATAAAACTTTAATGCCCAAATTTCTAATAAAACCAAAATTTTCATATATTTTAGGACGGGTGAAATATAGTAGCATTTTTATTTTTAAGTGAAAAAAAAAGTGAGGCAAATCATTTCATGGATAGAATATTTGTCTTGTTATGATTTTCATATCATATTTGAATTTTATTCTTTTTGGGAAGGAAAATTAATGTACTAGTAGAATCATTGGTTTTATTTTTCTAAAAGAAAAAAATTTAAAACTCTTTCCTATTTAGTTATTTCTTTCTCGAAAAAAAAGTTTGGATTTTTATAATTAATTGAAGATTGTTCTTCTTATATCATAATATAATATCATTCAGGCATTCATAGTATAGTCTTTTACGAGTTTTATTTAGCAAGTGATTATAATTTCAATAAATTTTATGTTTATTTAAATATTAATTTAGTTTTTAATTTATAAATCACTTAATTAAAATATTATATAGTTTACTTTATTTATCAATTAATTTATCACCATTCAGATTTATTCTATTTTGAACCTAACAATATTATCCATCTTAAATTGACTTGAAGTATAATTATTTTATCTTTTGTGGTTTGGAATATAATTGTGTTTGTTGGGTGAATCATGAATAGGACATCTATTAACCACTCTCCTTAATTTAGGAAAAGGAAAAATATAGAAATCTTTGTGGAGCATTTATTATACTCTTTCCTCTTAATTTACGTGGTCTAATTTTGTTGGGCACAGAAGTTAAAAATATAGAAAGACTGAAAATTTTCAAAATTCTCCTTAAAAGAGTACAACAACTTTATGAACTCAAGATGCATAAAATATTACTCCCTCATTTATCTTTACTTTGTTTGTTACTTTCCTCCTTTAATAATGGTGTTTATTATATCAAAAATAATTATTCAATCATATTTATTTAATTTATAAAATTAAAAGAGAATTTATTTTTTATATCTTTTTTATTCTTTTTATTAAATATACTCTATTTGTTTCTAATTACCTGTTCACTTTGAATTGACTTATTAAGAAAAATAATTATTGACATAGAGAGTTTATTATGTTACCTCTATTAATTATTAAGTAGATGAATTTAAAATTTAAGATTTTTAAGAAATTTTATATTTTTTAAATTAATTAATTGAGGGTATAATAGGTAATATCATTTTTTTATTTGTCAAAATGAATAAGTAACTAGGAACAACTAAAATAAAATAAAATTGATAATCAGGGACATGGAGTTATATTATAATCCAACACATTTTTCAAAGCATTAAATTTACTAAAGTCGAAGGATAATGTAGTAATATTATCCATAGTATTTATGTTTCTTAAGGGGGGTGTCAAGTCAATAGTAGACAACTATTATTCGACAGAGTGAGTATATTATTTTAAAATGTCCATCTATATTTTTTAAATTTATAAAATTAATGAATAATTATCTAGATTTTTTAAATTTATAAAGTTAATGAATAATTTACTATGTTGTGTATATTATACATTTGCTATTAAATACTACTCATTTTCAATGTTAAATGACTTATATTTAATAAGGGTGATTTGGTAAATTACCCCTATTATTTACTTGTTCTTGATCATTGTGTCAAGAATAAAAAGCAATAATATCATTAAATATTTTTCAAATAAGAAAATATCTAAAAAAATAAATAAATAAACTAAAAAAAAATGTATTTCCCATAAATTAGAATGGAGAAAGTATTATTTATGCACAATCCGCCTAAATTGAAACAGATAAAGTATTATGTATATATAATTCGTATACATAATTCATCTAAATTGAGACAGAAGAAGTATTATGTATATATAATCTGCCAAAATAGGTGAAAGTATGTCTATTATCAGTTATTTTGATGAGCGACTATACACGTGTCAAAATTTATTTATTTTTATATCTAATTAATTGACTCCTTTTGACAGAATGTGATACCATTGTGGAAGGAAATAGAGAACTACAAGGAGTATTCAAAGAAACTAGAAGCATATGTAGGGAGAAAAAAAGCAAAATACATAATACAAGAAGCACTCTATCTAGTGAGCTTGGGAACAAATGATTTCTTGGAAAATTATTATTCAATACAAAGCAAACGTGCATCTCAATTTACAATAGAACAATATCAAGGCTTTCTAATTGAACTTGCTGAGAATTTTATCAAAGAAATTTATCAACTTGGAGCTAGGAAAATATCATTTACTGGACTTCCTCCAATGGGATGTTTACCTTTAGAAAGAGCAACAAATATTATAGGAGGACATGGAGATGCATGCAATGAGAAATATAATGATTGTGCTTTGAGGTTTAATGTGATGTTGAATGGTTTGGTTGACAAGTTAAATAGGGAACTTCCAGGGATGAAAATGGTTTTTTCTAATCCATATGAGCTCATACTTCAAATTATCAGAAATCCTTCTTCATTTGGTAAGTATCTTTTTAATTCTTTCAACTATTTGGTTACTTCTATCTTTGTGCTTTGTTATGTTAATTGTAAAGGCATAATACATAAATATGTATTATCGGACTTCATCTAAGATATTTTCTTCGTTTCAAAAAAATTGATTTAATTTGATTTGACACGGAGTTTAAGAAAATAAAGAAGACTTTTGAATCTTGGGGTCCTAAATTAAAGTTATGTGAAATGTAAAAAATTACTCTTTAATCTTGTACCCTTAAACATGTCACCTGGAAAGTTGAAATCAAAATGTTACCAAAAAAAGAAAGAGGTCCATTTTTTTAAAATAAACTACAAATAAAAGGAGGTCATTATTTTTAAATGGATGGAGTATATGTTCTTCGATTTTGAGTGTGGAGGTATTTAAACTTGTATAGAGTTGAACAAACATATACACACATCCTACTTGACGTCCTATGTGGCAATTAATGTCCAGCACAACATCTTACATGATGTCCTACATGTATTATGTCACATTGAACGATTGTGTATATTTGTTTAACTTTATACAATTTTAAGTGTTTGCTTGTGCAAACCCAAAGTTAAAGACAAAAATAACAGTTAAGATCAAGTTAAAAGACATATTTATGTAAATATATGTGCAATGTGTCTTTGAGGTATTAATACAATAACATTAAAAAGTAAAAATGGAGTTGTAGCAACACTATAATTGTCCATTGTTTTGTCCAATAGGGAGATGATACAAATACTACATCATCCATCAAGTACAACTTACTTCTCTAAAATTCCAAAATGCCTTCCGTTTTTAAGTTTACATGTCAAGTTGTGCTGCTTGAGCTGCTCTCTATGACTTCTTATATATAATATATATAGGAGAATAATATAGTATTAAAACTTACTAACTATATTTATTTCACAATTTCTTAAATGTAATTCACCATTTCTTACATCTCTTTGGATGGATTAACAATTAATTAATTATCTTCTAATGAATTGGTTAATTTGTTTTGCTTGGGAAACAGGATTTGAGGTGGCTGGTGTAGCATGTTGTGGCACAGGATTATTTGAAATGAGTTATTTATGTGACAAATTAAACCCACTAACATGCACTGATGCAAATAAATATGTATTTTGGGATTCTTTCCATCTCTCCCAAAAAACTAATCTCATTATCACCAATTTCTTGATGAAAAATGTCCTCAATCAATTTTTATAATATCATGTAACTTTGTACAACCATTTATTGTGTTGTTTTTAATTTAATTTGCTAAAATATATTATAAATGTACTACGATCCAGAGTGTGAAAAAAACAATATATATTTCATTGTATATATTGGTCATAGTTGTAATCTTCATGTAATTTGTGATTCTTGTTTGTCTAATAAACTTGTATTTATTCGTTTAAGGATATTACTATAAATTGGAGTACACTGACAATTTAATTACCATTTAGTCTCTCAAATGGACCATATCTCCAATAAGACATATTTTGGGGATGAAAACTCCAATTTGTTGTTGGCTAAAAGGTGTAGTCCATGATATGTCATCTACACACATCATGACACCTCTTTTTGCTTGTAAGTTGTTTGTATAAAACTACTTATAAATTGTGTGTTTAAACTATTTGTAATATAGGCTTGATTGCAAGCTTATTCAGTTATTTATAGCACTTTCTCTTAAATATTTATTAATACATGCACAATATGACTCATGAAAATCTTTCTAGAAAAAAATCATAAAAAATTTTAGAAGAACAAAGAGTACAAATATTTTACTAGTAATACCAGTACATGTTGGCTCATTAAAAATATTATCAGAAAAATTCAATAGGAAAAAATCTTTAGTTAAAAAAAAAAAGAGTGGAACACATTTTTTTTCTCTGATAAAGACGACCACGATTTAATTGTCCAAATCTCCGCATTCTGATTTTGTCATATCAATTATTGGAATAAAAACTTTAATGATAATTAAAGACTATCTTCTTTCCCAAGATCTATTATATCAAATCATCAAAAACGTATACATGAATGTAATAGTAATTCTCCATTTTGTGGTTGTCTCCCAAAGTAAAGACTTAGTTATCTTGTCCTTTTCATTGATGGAATGTGAAAGAGGGTCGATTTATTTTTCTCGCACACCACTCTAGGCAGTCTTACAGCGTCTGTAATACTTCAGCCTACTTACACCCACGAAAATTGACTAAGTATAGAAATACTTAAAACAGTAGCGTCAAACAACCAACAGAATTTACAGGAACCAGTCCCAACCTTTATTAACCTTTAAGTAATACAAAGGAAGGCTTCACGAATTAGTCTAAGGCTAGAAACACTCTGTTTTTGCCTTAGAAGAATTTCCACCTTTAAATCAAAATTCTGCACAATGGCAGTTACATGCGGCGGTTACAAGTGACACCTGTCCGACACTTGTCATCACAGGGTTCAAAACTAACTTTCCAACAGCTATATTTCCAACAGATAGAATTTAATTCAAATTACATTCCTATCTACACGAAATACTAATATTCTAACACTTAGAATATTTCAGGCTTCATTCCAACACTTAGAATATTTCAGCCAGCTTCCAACACTTAGAATATTTTAGCTGTCTTCCAACACTTAGTTTTATTTCAGCAATTTCGGGTGAACTGCCTTTGTTCCTGACATTGCCAAGTCTTCACAGCCTTGCCTCATCAAGTCAACATGCTGCCTTGCCAATGCCCTTAGCCCGCACGTAAGCCATGC
>NC_028641.1:68153536-68247319 GCF_001406875.1 Solanum pennellii
TGCCAATGCCCTTAGCCCGCACGTAAGCCATGCACGTTCAAGCTGCCTTGCCAACACCCAAGCATCTTGAACTTGTGTTGCACTGTTTTGCCATCATCCATGCCAAGACCAATGCCCAATTCCTTGGCATGTCTGCACGTAGTTAGATCAAGTAGATTGCGGGTCTAACAGACCACCCGCACCACTTGAACTCGATGTCCTCATCCAGACTGTTTTGAGATAGTCATCGATTTGAGCATCAAACTGCCATAGGTCTTTTGCTTTCTCCCAAACAGCATCTGCTGCACTCTTGCCTTTCCAGTGAACCAAGAACTCAGTCTTAGTATTCTTCTTACTTGTGCCCAAAACCCGGTGATCAAGGATCTTCTCAATTTCAGCATCATATTGTGTAGGTACTGATGGAGGAGCCCTCTTTGACCTGTTTCTGTCCGGATCATCTTCATCTGTAAAGTAAGGTTTCAAGAAACTCACATGGAATGTGGGGTGGATTTTCAACCTTTCTGGCAGCTTCAACCTGTAAGCAACTTCGCCCACTCGTTTCACCACTTCGAATGGACCATCATACTTAGGAATCAAACCCCGATGTCTGGTCTTACTTACAATCTGTTTCCAGATTTGTGGGGTAAGTTTTAGCAACACCTTGTCACCCACATTGAACTCAACTGAGCGACGATGTTGGTCAGCATACTTCTTCATGCGCCGCTGAGCCTTGCGCAAGCTATCTTGTGCCTCGGATAACATTTCAAGTCTGTCCCTTGCAACCCTGTATGCAGCTGGACACTTTCCCTGATTTTTAGATCTGGCAACATCTAGTGGTGTCATAGGCTGTCTGCCTAAGACAATTTCAAAAGGGCTCATTTCTGTTGCAGACGACTTGTGCAGATTATAGCAAAACTGCGCAGTGTCCAACAATGCTACCCAATTCCGTTGACTTGCTGTCACATAGTGCCTCAAGTATTCTTCCAACAAATGATTAATTCTTTCCGTTTGTCCATCTGTTTGTGGGTGATTTGCAGTAGAAAACTTTAATTCAGTTCCCATCATATTGAACAATGCTGTCCAAAATCTACCAGTGAACCTTGTGTCTCTATCACTCACAATGTCAGCCGGAACACCAAAATACTTAACCACATGTTTATAGAATAACTCAGCAGCAACTTAAGATGAGCATAACTCAGGAGCAGCAAACAGAATATTTTGAAAACCTGTCAACTATCACCATGATAGATGCTTTGCCATCTACTTTAGGGAATCCAGAAATGAAATCCATGCTTACTGATAGCCAAGGCCTTTCAGGAACAGGCAAAGGTTGCAGCAAACCTGCTTCCTTCTTACGTTCAGTCTTGTCCACTTGACAAACATGACAAGTCTTGACGTACGCCTCTATATCATCTTCCATTTTCGGCCAAAAATAAACACTAGACAGTAAGGCTAACATCCTTTCAACACCGGGATGTCCAGCCCAAGCAGAGTCATGCGCCTCTTTCATTAAGTCTTTGCGCAACCCACCCTGATTTGGTACAACGATCCTCCCCCCTTTAAAATAGAGCAGATCGTCCTCGATCCAATACCGTCGCATTGTGTCATCTTGCACTTGACCCATCCATTTAACATACAATGAATCATTTGCAGCACACAACCTGATTCTATCATAGAAATCAGTTTCCAGTTTTGAAATTGAATATACTGCAACAAACACTTCTTTTCTACTCAGCGCATCAGCAACCTGGTTGTGTTTTCCTGGTTTATGTTCCCACATGAAATCGTATTCTGCCAGGAATTCTTGCCACCGTGCTTGTTTAGGACTCAACTTTTTCTGTGTCTTGAAAAATGTATTTGCTACATTATCAGTTCTCACTACAAATCGAGTGCCCAAGAGATAAACTCTCCAAACCTGCAAACAGTGTACCACCGCAACCATTTCTTTCTCATGTGTTGAGTATCTTTGTTCAGCATCATTCAACTTTCTGCTTTCAAAGGCCACTGGATGACCTTCCTGCACTAATACGCCACCAATTGCCTTGTCGGACGCATCAGTGTGCACTTCAAATGGTAACTCAAAATCAGGCAATTTGAGTATTGGTTCAGATGCGATAGCATCCTTTAATTTCTGAAATGCTTCTTCACACCGTTCAGACCAAACCCACTTTGCATCTTTCTTCAACAAATCTGTCAAAGACGCTGCCTTTTTCGAGTAACCAGCAATAAACTTTCTGTAATAGTTAGTCAAGCCAAGAAACGACCTCAAATCCTTCACATGACGAGGTGCCTGCCAATCAACAATGGCCTGCACTTTCTTAGGATCCATTCGAACTTGGTTTTTACTAACAAGATGCCCCAAGAACTTTATCTCTTGTTGAGCGAATTCACACTTTTCCATCTTCACATAAAGCGTGTATTTCCTCAATTGAGACAAAACCAGACTTAGGTGATTAACATGTTCTTCCAACGTTCGACTATATATGACAATATCATCTAAGTAAACAACAACGAAGTCATCAAGATAGTCAAACAGTACATTGTTCATTAAATTGCAAAAGGTTGCCGGGGCATTAGTCAGCCCAAACGGCATTACAAGGAATTCGTAAGAACCATATCTAGTTACACATGTAGTTTTTGGTTCATCACCTTCTGCTATCCTAACCTGCCAATAACCTGCCCTCAAATCAAGTTTTGTGAACCAGCATACCTTGCTTAACCTGTCCATTAAATCCTGCACCAACGGAACCGGATACTTGTTCTTTATAGTTGCCTTGTTCAGCGCCCGATAGTCCACACACATTCTCATTGTTCCGTCCTGTTTCTTTTGGAATAGAACGGGAGCACCATACGGAGCCTTAGACGGCTGAATCAACCCAGCATCTAGCAATTCATTCAATTGTTTGCGTAGTTCAACCAATTCCTTAGGAGCCATACGATATAGAGCTTGTGCAGGAGCAACCGTACCAGGCAGCAACTCAATCTTATGATCAATGTCCCTCCTTGGTGGTAATTTCTTTGGCAATTCAGACGGCATAACATCAGCATACTGTTTAAGCAATTCACCAACACAATCAGGCACTTCTATTTTTACATCAGGTTTTACTTCGACCAAGGCAGCAAGTATAGTGTCTTCACCTTTCTTCAGCCCTTTGTCGATTGACATAGCAGACAACAACATACCCTTGTCTTTCTTCTTTGCAACTTCATTAACGTTCCCAAACGGATGAACACCTTTGAGAAAACCAGCATTGCTTCCATTCATGACCATCACTCCATCTAAGTGAGGAAACGGAACAAACTGGAATTTCCTTAGGAAATCAATCCCAAGTATAATTTCAAAGTCACCAAGCGGCATCACCATCAAGTTATGTTTTCCCACCCAACTTCCAGTTGACATAGACACACCATAAGCCATGCCCACAATGGCTTGTGCCTTAGCATTGACTGTTTTGACGTAGGAAGGGCTTTTAGACAACTTCAGCCCCAATTTTGTAGCAATCTTCACATCTACAAACGTGTGTGTGGCCCCTGTATCAACCATTGCCATCACACATTGTTCCTTCACTTTCATTTCTATATGAATTATGGAAGCATGAGGATTCGAAGTACTAGTGATTTCTCCAACATTATTGATCCCCATAATGTGGTTGAAGGACAATCCCAATGGGTTTGCCATTGCAGCTACGATTTCTTCATCCTCCTCCCTTTGATTCACGTTACCAGCAAGCAAAGCATTCACTTTTTCCCGATTTGGACAAGATTTGGCCAAATGAGGACCACCACAAGTCCAACAGCCCTTCGAATTTCCATCTTTGTTCTTAGGCCTGTCTTTCCCATCCTTCATTTGTGCCTTTCGTTTATCATTTGTATTGTCTTTACGATTATCCTTTCTCCATTCCCCTTTCTTCTCATTCTTTTTCTTAGTTTTTGAAGTGGAGGGGATGTCTGTCGAAGGACGAGTCGTCCGGAAAACCACTAACGAATCGGCAGCAGCAATAGCCCCGAGCAGATCTTTAACATTCTGCCTTCGTAGTTCGTTCTAAGCCCAGCCTTGCATGCCCGAAATGAAGTTGTGAAGTTTATCCTCATCAGACATATTTTGTATGTCTAACATCACAGAGGTAAATTCTTTTATGTATTCCCTCACTGATCCCGTCTGCCTTAGCCTTTTCAATTTATCCCTTGCAAGCCAAGACGCATTGCTAAGAAGAAATTGATCATGCATTTCTTTGATTAGCTTATCCCATGTATCAATTCTAGGACGACCAGCACTTACGTCGTCTGCATTACGAGTCCTCCACCAAAGTTTCGCATCACCCGACAAATACATTGTGGTAATGTTCAACTTATCAGCGTCCGGCACCCTTGCAGCGGTAAAATACTGCTCCATGTCCCAGATGAAATTTTCAGTTCTTTAGCACTCCTTGCGCCGCTAAAGGCCTTAGGTTCTGGAATCTTTACCTTAGACGATTCAACACGAGTTGAACTTAACGTTGCCACAGCCCGACACAAAACGACGAGTTCTGCACGAAGGTTCTCATTTTCCTTCTGCAGTCCCTCTAGTTTTTGCGTAGTTGTGGTACGAAAGTCCAAGATTTCAGTAATGTGGTTATCAACATTCTGTCGATATCCACCAATTTCTCCCTGAACTTTCTCAGCGTCCACTCTCAACTCAATGATTTGTGTGAATAAATCCACAAACGTAGGGTCTCCCAAAATGTCTTCAGTAAACCCGACGAAGGATTCAATTTTTCGTGCCAACTCCCATAGTTCTGCGTTTTTCACCATTGTTTAACCGCGCTTTGATACCAATTGAAAGAGGGTCGATTATTTTTATCGCACACCACTCTAGGCAGTCTTACAAACGTCTGTAACACTCAGCCTACTTGCACCCACGAAAATTGACTAAGTATAGAAATACTTAAAACAGTAGCGTCAAACAACCAACAGAGTTTACAGGAACCAGTCCCAACCTTTATTAACCTTTAAGTAATACAAAGGAAGGCTTCACGAATTAGTCTAAGGCTAGAAACACTCTGTTTTTGCCTTAGACGAATTTCCACCTTTAAATCAAAATTCTGCACAATGGCAGTTACATGCGGCGGTTACAAGTGACACCTGTCCGACACTTGTCATCACAGGGTTCAAAACTAACTTTCCAACAGCTATATTTCCAACAGATAGAATCTAATTCAAATTACATTCTTATCTACACGAAATACTAATATTCTAACACTTAGAATATTTCAGGCTTCATTCCAACACTTAGAATATTTCAGCCAGCTTCCAACACTTAGAATATTTTAGCTGTCTTCCAACACTTAGTTTTATTTCAGCAATTTCGGGTGAACTGCCTTTGTTCCTGACATTGCCAAGTCTTCACAGCCTTGCCTCATCAAGTCAACATGCTGCCTTGCCAATGCCCTTAGCCCGCACGTAAGCCATGCGCGTTCAAGCTGCCTTGCCAACACCCAAGCACCTTGAACTTGTGTTGCACTGTTTTGCCATCATCCATGCCAAGACCAATGCCCAAGCCCTTGGCATGTCTGCACGTAGTTAGATCAAGTAGATTGCGGGTCTAACAGAATGCTAGAATGAAAATTTTACGTCTAATTTGGAGACAGATAAAATTTATCTGCATCGAATATTTATATTCAGTCGATACATATATGTCATGTGTTTAAATTTATAATTTATTTTACCTCATTAAATCACGTAATAATAAAAATTACATTGACTTAGTATAAACATTCGATGCAGATAAATTTTTTCCTTTGAAGATTATAAATCTATATTTATAATAGCGCAAGTTAATTTTCTCTTTCTTCTTAACCAATCATTAAACTGAAAATTGCAATTGAATATCTACATATAAAAATCCATACGCTAAGATGAAGTCTCTTTTAGATCCTATCAACTTTAAACCTTGAAAAATCACTAGTAATTTGGATCAGTCTTTTTATTAACGAGAGCAACAAATATATTATTATTCTTATATTATATACAAGTTCATAAAAAGTTCTAAAACAGGGTGGCCACATTATTACTAGTGATTAAAATATTGAAACTTCAAAGTCATACCTTTTCATGATCACATGTCACATTCTCAAATGTAACAAAAGATCAATTCCCACATTATATTATTGTGTACTTGGGGGACATATCATATACCTAATCTTTTCATTTTAGAATTGTAGGGACAAATTCATGCAGCATGTGATAATTTAGTAAAGATGAAAAGTTCAATCGAATTCTAATCTAATTTAATATTGAATGGAAAATGGCCTAAAATACCCTTAAAGTATTGAAAATGGTACAAAATTATTTTTCATCTACCTATTGGCTTCAAAATACCCTTCCCACCCACCTATTGGCTCCAAAATACCCTTGTCATCCACCTTTTGATTGACCACTTATTTAACAATTTTAAATTTAAACTATTTAAATATTTTTTTAAATACGTGACGCTAAACAATTTGTTATAATTTAACTTATTAGTATAATTTATAAATCAATCCACTACCCACTCGTTATTAATTAAACCCTTCCAAATTAATAAACCTGTCACATTATCAATGCAACAACATAAAAGCTACTGCCAATTGAGTATTTTTAAAAATTTGAGGTAAAAGTATCTATGGAAGTAAATTATCATACATTCAAGTTTCTAAATGAAAATTACCGATAAACTTAAGAGTCTGATTATGTTCATCTTAATTATTCTTACGTCTCAATCATGTGATGTTACTTCGTAGGTAATTTTTTTTCAAAATAATATACTAAAGGTTTTAAAACAAATCATAAGTATTTATAAAATTATATTAAAAAATATGCATGAATTAATTCGGGATGTATTACTTCTTTACCTTTTATCATAAATTTCTAATTAAATCTTGAAAGAGAATTTTATCGAAAGTGTCCTCCTAAATAACGGCTCAACCTAAATTTAATTGGGGCTTCGATTCGGACTCGAATAATTTTGGCTGTCATTTTTCAGTAATCTATTAATTTCATCGCGTTTTACTAGTGTTATGGCGATTTTGATATTATTAATTGGGTGGGTTTAGTTAGTAATGAGTGATTAGTTGGTTCATTTATGAATTATATTAATAAATTAAACTATAACCAATAGTTGAACTCCAAGTATCTTAAAAAATATTTAAAGAGTTTGATTTTAAAAAAATTAAATAAGTGGTCAATTTTGAACTCAAAGGTGGATGTCAAGGATATTTTGGAGCCAATAGGTAGATAAGAAGAGTATTTTGAAGCCAATTAGTTGATGAAGGATAACTTTGTACCATTTTCAATACTTTAAGAATATTTTAAGTATTTTTCCGAATATAGAAAGGGAAATAAAGTTGTTGCTTTTATCAATCTGCAGAAAAAGTAAAATAGTTCATAAAAACACACCCACAGAAGTCCACAAGTACAGACGGCCAAAATTTGAATTTTAGATTTCTAAGACATTGTATTAGATGCATTTTTAATTAGGTTGTAATTATAATTTTCATACGTATTAAGTAATTTTATAAATACAAACTGTAAGTTTAAAACAGAATTATTGAATTATGCTAAATTAATATTATATAAATAATTAATAATATTTAATTTAATTATAAAAGTTAAAAGTATATATATTTTGCAATAACATCCTGGACTGCAGGTTCGATAAAATATTATAAGAGATACGGAGTTAATCGAATCACACTTATTAAATATAAGTATAATACATAACTATGTCTTTTAATTTGGTTTTAGTTCATATTTATGTCCCTCCAATTTTTGGTGTTTATAAGTAGACACTTAAACTTATATAAAGTTGAACAAATTAAATAGACACACGCGTTCTACGTGGCATCCTACATGACAATTTTCATTAGATATGGTGTCTTATGTATATTATGTCACGTAGAACTAATTTATCTACTTGTTCTATTTTATACAAGTTAAAGTACTTACTTATGCACACTGAAAATTGGAGAATAAAAATATAAAATGAAATCAAGTCAAAAGACATATTTATGTATTATGCTTTAAATATAATCGTCTAAACATTAAAAAATAAATTATATTTAAAAACAAGAATAAAATCGACAAAACATAGTAAATTAAAACGAAAAAAAAGTATACATGTTTTCCTTATTATAAGCCACCTAATATTACTCCATAACATAAATTGTTTTTACATTAATGATGTAATGTAGTCTCATTTTCTTATATGATATTGACACATCATGAAATAAATTCTGATGTCAAATTTGTCAGCAGATATCTGAAAATATAAATTGTTCAACGACCACCTTCATTCTTGTTCAACATAGAATATTAATATAAGCAGTTCACAAATTAATTAATTACATCAATATCGTATACTTACGGTGATTGTTAATACAACAAAAATTATACCAACTGTTTCTTAACTAGATGTGACCATTCTCTCAATCTGCATCATATATGATATATGTATTTATTATGATCATCTCTTTTTAATTTGCTTCTTAATTAGGAGGGTTTCTTTGGATTGTACTCTTTTTCTTCTTCTTTTCAGTTTTTTTTTTTCATTTAGTGTGGAGTATGTATTTATATTGGAGTTCGATTCAGACTCGTTCCGTGTAATTAGTCTCATTGGAGGGAAGTATTTCCTATATGCTCAAATTCGAAATCTATGGTTAAGGACCCTTCTACTCATCACATCTATGGTTGGTTCTTTAGTTATATTATTAATTAAACACAAGCTCAATTTCTTTTTGCCCGGTAATTTAAAATTTTGTATTTATTTCAACTCTAAATTCTAGAAAGTGTGAAACAATAAATACGGCATTCATTACGATAATAACACCACATATTCCTTTGTGGTAGTATATGTGTATCTAACAACTTAGTAGGCGGGGGTGGACATAAATTTAATGACATATGTCTCAAATTATGTGTGTAATTTTAAAATAATTGTCACAAACACACCATTTGAACTTTTATTTATATGATAGTTCTTTTATCTCTATATCGTTTCCACTTCACTATAATGAATGTATTTTATTAAAGAAATTGTTCATTCACTGATCTATTCCTCTTTACCTTCTTGTTACACACTGTTGGAGTCCAATTTGGACTTAAGAGTTTCTTCGTTTGCATTTCGAATGGGCCATGGAGGCCCAAATCTTTTCTTCTTTGATCAGCCTTGTCAATGAAAGCAAATACACAGGGAACGGAGCTGATATTTAGGCTTCAGAAGCCAAAAATGAGTTGTATACGTTCAAAATGCAGGTGTAAAAAGGTTGATATACACTGATATACAGTGAATGTATACAATTAATATACATACCGGAATTGGGCCTCTAGTCCAAAGTCTCAGGCAGCACCGAATCGTGGGCCAAGAAGACCCAAATTCGATACTTCTTTCATTACTTTGATTGTTTGATTGTAGTAGTATCATGATCTCCGTAACTTTGTTTAACCAGTCGAATTCGCTAAAAGATGAACTAATTTCTTTTGTGGTTGGTTACTTTGTTTATCAAACGCTTTGTACATTTTTATTAGTTGAATAAGCCATAGTTTTACTCATGTCTATTCAATTTCAAAGTGTTCAAATGAATCTCACTTTCAAAAATAAGCTTAAGAAAGCTTTCCTTACTTTAATGATTTTATTTCTCGAAGTTAGTCAAACAATCTTTAGTTATATCGTCGAATAACTGCATATTAGCGGACACTTCAAGTGCTAACACTTTCTTGAAGTGGAAATGAGAACATCTTATCCTTTTCTCTGAATTTTTATATTTTATCGGTTAGAGTCTGTTTATTTCTCCACTCTTAAAAATATTAAGTGATGATTCTTTGTAAGTATATATTTCTTAATTGTTTTATACATACAACATTTCAAAAGTGATTTTCAAAAAGTAAATTGTGATGACCCGAGCCTATACCATGGACATGACCGACACTCGAGAACTTGTGATGATCCCAAAGCGAACCCTTATCCTGGCTGAATACAAGAGGCAGACTAACTCAAACATACAAAGATTAATACCGAATAAAGTCCATAGAACTCAAACACAAAGTTGTAGTTCAAATGATTAACTTTGATAAACTAGAACACTCAATTAGCCTGAAATAGAGAACTCAAGTCTTTAAAACATTTAACAAGATAAATGAAACAAACTTCTCAAACTCTACTAGCTATCTATTAAGTCTCTAAATGAAAACGATGGGAATCGGGACAAGACCCATGGCATCCTGACAAAACTCAAAGTAAATGAAATTCTCCAAAAGTAAGGAGACTCACCATAGCTAACTCGAACTGCAAGTGATATCAACGAAACTTCTGTTGATGACCTTGAATACATGTATCCACATCATAAAAGATGCAAGCCTTTGTTTACCCAAAGAAAAAGAAGGTGTAGGGTTCAGATCATTGTTAGATGTTTCAAATGCTCTATTTTGTAAGTTATGGTGGAATTTCAGGAGTAAACCTTCCTCATGGGGATCTTTTATGGCAAATAAGTATCGTAAGAAATTCCATCCAGTTATAGCACAAGGTAGAAGTGCATCTTGTAGAACATTAGATATGGTGGAAAATGAAGATGGGAAACTCTAGTTTCTGGTTTGAAACGGGACATCATTGGGCGCTCTGTATCATATCATACCAGAAGCAGATGATGAAAAAGTAGAGGTGTGTAATTTTGTAGAAAGAAATGGGTGGAATATTCAGAAGTTAGAGGATAATATTCCGGATGAATTTGTCCAACACATCACAAGAAAAAATTCACCACCTAAAATTACTAAATCCATTGACTCACCATGTTGGATGCTTGAATCAAATGGGAAATTCTCAATTAGAAGTGCATGGGAGTATATCGGACGAAAAGAGAGAGAAAGAGGACATCTTCAAGATATATTTGGGCAAAAAAGTTACCTTTCAAGATGTCACTTTTTGTATGGAGGGATTGGAAATTCAGAATTCCAGTGGATGATGTTCTACAGAGGATGGGAATGCAATTGTCTCCAGATGTAGGTGTTGCCAAGAACCTAAATAGGAGACACTATCACACATTTTTCTAACATCCTCTATAGCTTTACAACTATGGAGATTGTTTGCTAATTTTGAAGGTATAAGCATTGAGGGACTACAACTCTCGCAAGTCTTTCAAAGATATTGGACAGTCTCATATGATAAAAAAAAAACTAAAGAAGATTATGATGGTTGTACCCGCCATTATCATGTGGCATCTTAAGAGAAAAAGGAACAATAGAATGAATGAAAAGGATGTCTCCTACAATAGTCTTGTATTCAATGTGAATACCGATATTTGGAGGATGGTAAAGGTCATATATCTTAAGTTAAGGCAGATTCATACCGACCGGATAGAGTTGGTGGATTATTTGGAGATGTACATACCCAAATTGTACTATATGCCAGTAAGATGGAAACCACCAAAGCATGGCAAGTTCAAATGTTACACTGATGGAGCTTCTACAGGCAATCCAGGGAGAAGTTCTTATGACTTCTATTAGAAATCATGACGGAGATCTAGTTCATGTCCAAGGAGAAGAGATAAACGAGACTACATATATGGAAGCAGAGGCAGTCGCAATAAGGGAAACAATTTATCATTGCATGCTATTGGGATCACATGAATTGATATTGAAACTGATTCATCAAGAATTCGGGAAATTCCATGGCAAATTGCAACAGTTATAGAAGACATCAAGGAAATGATTCAACTCTGTCAGATTAGATTAAATCACATTTATAGAGAAGGTAATTCTATGGTTGGTTGTATAACGAATCTAGCTTTTAATAGAGCCGATAGATTTAGTTCTTTTAATTTCATGGAGCTTCCTACTAAAGCTAGGCAGATTCTCAACTTGAACAAGCAACAAATAACTAATCTAAGGATAAGAACAAAAAGGTTTAATCACTGCAAATTAGGCAGGAAAAAGGCATCAACATCGAATGAAATCAGTGTAAAGAATCATGAAGAACGGAGAAGTCACAGAGGCGTAGTAACAACAAGTTTAATCACATAGATATGTGGTCTCACGAAAAGGAAGCTCACCATGAAATCAAGGAGGAACATCGATCATCATAACATGGAATCAGAGGCAAATATCTAGATCTGATGGTATCAACAGTTTACAAAAGAAAGATTAGTCAAAGGATATATCAAGTGCGATAATGGAAGAAATAAAAATTCAAAGATGGTCCGAACTTAAATAGCAAAATAAATTTGAATATGAAGATTGAAAACTTCTTTGTGGTGGAACAAAATCATATGAAGAACAATATCAACAAAAAGGTATTCAGATGGGAAAAGAGATTTTTGTGATGAAATATAAAAAAAAATGATGGATACAACGGAAAGAAATATTTGATTTCCTTTTCTGGGAAATAAAGGAATTGATGCAGATGGAGATATGATACTGTCCAAATTTTATTTGCTGATATGCGCTCACTTTTGGGCCGGCCCTTTGCCTTAGCTATGGCATTGTGAACTTTTATTATATTTAATAAAATGGTAATTATGACCACAATATTAAAACAAAAAATAAAATAAAAATGAACATAACATTTTCAATATACCCTTTCTTCAGAGTCAATTCCCCAAATAGTCACCCAAGTTAAAGGATTTGCCTTAAAATATCATTTATGTTACATTTAGGACAAAAATATCACCCAACTATCACTATTTTCCTCCAAATATACATGACAATTCAAAAATATTACTCTCTCCTAGTTGACATGACATGTCATTAAAGTCTTTTTTTTAATAATAGACTAATTTAATTCATTAAACTCATTTAACTAAAATGATAATCGTATTGTTTTTAATTTTTTAAATTAATTTATTAAGAATAAATTTTTATACTTAAAATCTTTCATCATAATTAAACTTTTTATTTTTTTTATGTTATGCAGAATGCATTTTTAGAATGCACTATAATCTCATCAATTTTAAATACTAATAAATACATACATTCAAAAAATATTATATACAAATCACTCATGAACGCTAATTTACCTTAATTTATCATAAATTGTATAATAAATCAATAATATTAAAGATCGATTAATTATTAAAAAATAATTATTTGGGTGGTTTGAAATCCATATATACTTATAATATCTTTTTTTAAAAGAAAATAGTAAGAAAATAATATTTATAGAAAATAAATTTTTATCTTTATTTATTAGTATATTAATCTCATATAATATGTATACTATCGAATTAAATTAGTAAATTCAATTAATTGTTAGTTTATTTATTGATGTTTAATTGTATGAAAAGTTATAATATAATCATATATTTATATAAAAGAGAACCTTAGATCCGCATATGTGACACCACAAGAAATCAGAATTCCCTCTTAGATTTATTTATTTTCAAAATTAGCTTTCCCTTCTCATGAAAAATTTTGATTTTTGCAAAAAAGTTGTGACTTTTATGAAAAATTTTGACTTTTATGAAAGTGGTAACTTTTTTGAAAAGTTGTGACTTTAATTAAGAGTTGCGACTTTTATGAAAAATTATGACTTTTATGAAAGGTTGTGACCTTTTTGAAGGGTTGTAACTTTTCCAAAGAGTTGTGACCTTTCCGATAAGGCACAATAAATATTTGTTCACACTATCCTATGTTGTCTATAAATAGGGAATTTCTTGCCACTATAATTTGTAGGTTTTTCCCCACTATAGTAGTAAAACTCAAATACATTAATTGATTATGAATTTTGTTTCATTCTTGAAAGTTTTCATGAAGCGTAATCTTTACTATAAGTCATAGTGATTCATCGAACTATGGTAATTTCTTTTTTTTATTTTGGTGACCTTTTCTTAACTCTGTCAAACTGTCAGCAAAGATGATTGAAAATTGATCTTCTCTTTTGTCCCTTTCTACAAGCTTCTTCATATAAACAAATTAAATTAATCGATTCAATTGCAATGCGACATTACTACTCTTGGAGCTTTTAGACTCATAGCACTGCTGAAATGGTTGATGGTTGAATTCATTACATTTGGTTCTTTCGTAAACAAATCTTTATTTCTGTAATTATTATTTTTATGGTTTTTTTAATTCAAATACATTAATTTTGCTTATTATAAAGTGTATTTCATTTCTGAAAGTTTTCTTCCTCCTATTTCATGAAACTTAATTTTTTACTATAAATCATAGTAATTCATGTATCTATTGCAATTTCTTTTTGCTATTTTGATGACTTTTTTGAATTATCTTTATAATTCCAGTGAAGAAGATTGAAAATTTATCCTCTCTTTTGTCTCATTTTACAGGGTTACTTCATATACTTTTGAAAAGATTGCTTGTGGGTTGTGCTATATTTGATAGCACACAACAACATATCTTTGATAACTAATACAGAACCAATGATGAAGTTTGTTAAAAGAACAAAAATGATTGCTCTCTTGCTAGCCACAGTCAGTATATTATTTTAATTGTTTTTCTTAGGAACAAAAATTATGTATGACGTTGCACTATTTCTAGAATATTTGTATACATATCATTATTCCACATCTTTTATTGCAAGTTAACTAATTTGTCATGCTTCTTCTTGTATTCTATTTTAAGCATAATAAGAGATTAAGTTTTCGTGAAACTAAAAAATTTTCAAAATACTCGATAGTAAAAATATTTTTTATCGACAATAAATATGCATATTCACAAAGAGTGCTACAACTTTTAGTAACATTAATTAATTGTCATCGAATTCAATGTTGTTATAAACATTAGAGACATATATACAGAGTACCATTTGCCTCTGAAAATACATATTTATCGGTAATTAAGCTATTAATTATCATTAATGATCATTTTTATTGTTGTGATAACTCATTCTTTTGATAAATGTTGTAATTTTTGATAAAGAAATAATAACTCTTTCTGACTTCTTTTAGTTAAATCTGTGGACTGTAAACTTAGATACAAACCATAAGACTATCTTTTTGAAAAATATATCAAGCACATGCCATTTTCTTCTTGATTGTTAGGAAAGTAAGGTCGTCTTTATTATTATTTTAGGATATTTGTGTATTCAAGTGCTCACAAAATTATCTTGTAAGATTTTAATATGTTATGTGTCAAAATTTTGGTTTAGTATATCCCGTTGCGAACATTCAGATGGCACCTACTTCTTGGTTGATAATTGCATTAAGTTTTTGTAACTGCATACTATAACTATAACAATAACTATGTTTAAATCCAAATAAGTTGGGGTCGCTGATATGAGACCTTAAAAATTGTAATGACTATTTTTGGACAATGACAGAAAGAATTTATGATAATAACAATTTTAGGGTCATTCTTAGCATATACTTGATATGACATACAATAATAAAAAAGAGATTGATTGAGGTTCACAAAAAATGAGTCCAAGACCGTTCATTTGAATTTGTTAATTATGATCTTGTATGGACGTGATGTTCCACTTTACTTGAGAGTGTTGTTGTTCAACGTTTTATGGTATCTTTTTTAACTTCTAATGTTGTTCTTTATGATTTCATAGAATTTAAAATTTTCATAGCATATTATCAATTATATCCAGGGAGATTTTCTTAGACTTCTTTCTTATACTTAAAATCTATCTATGACTCATAATCTTTTTATAACAAAAAATTTTATTTTAAAAATATAGCACTTTAAGTTTTCGGAGAAACACTTTGCACTAAGATAAAACGATTTTTCCAATTGTGTATCGAAAATACAAGTATTACCGAATGATCATATGAAAGCCTAATGAAATAGTTCAATCCCGTGCGAAGCCCGGGTAGTTTACCTAGTATAGAATAAAAGAAGAAAAATAAAAATAAAATTAAAAAAAGTTAAATAATAATTTTCTTTTTCTTACTAGTTTTTTTTTCAACCTTACAAATTTATCTAAATACTTTTATTAAAAAATTATATTTAAAATTTTCAAATAATTTAGTTAGGAATTTTTAAAATTATTAGGTAATAATTGCAAAGAATGATTTTTTCATTGAGTTTTGTATGGTGACAATATATAAAGTTACTAGACTTTTTAAATTACTTTTCTTATAATCTTCATAAATTCTCATGTAATTTATATATTTATTTTGTAGAGACATAAGTTTGATGAATTAAATAGGTCTATTATTTTTTTAAAATAATTATTTAATGACAGGGCTTATCAACTAGAATATAAGGAGACTTTTGAGGTATTTAGTATTTCTAATGGATAAAAAATATAATATTATTCACTTTCTTCTTTTTTTTTAAAAAAATATCGAAAGCATGAATTGCAAAATATACAATTAATATTATTCTAATAGTTAATTGACCTTTGATATTATTGATTTATTATACAACTTATGATTAATTGATGTAACTCAGCGTTGATGAGTGATATGTATGTAAATATTTTTTTGAATGTATGTGTTTATAAGTATTCAAAATTAATAAAATTACACTACATTTTTAAAAGGCTTAAGTCATATGCGGCCCCCTTAAAGTTGTCTGCATAATTCACTTAGACACCTCAACTAAGACTATTACCTATTAGACACTTTAATATTAAAGAATATGTATCTATTGAACATAAAACGAAAACTTTTTTTAAAAATATTTTGCGTGTAATTCACGCGCATTGACTTAAAAAAATGACAAATAAAATTATGACACTTGGCACATGGACCCAATCTAGCAATAAAATATAATTTTTTAATTTAAAAAAATGAAAAATAGTTTCCCTTTATTTATTAATCACAAAAATATTTACAAAAGAATATCTCCCCCACCCCCACCTAACCCTTTGACCTTTCTTCTTCCTCTATCCATTCCTCTACCCAGTAACCCCGGCAGCCATCGTAACAAAAATAAAAACCTTCTGTTCAAATTTAATCTCCTATCATCTGTTATTCTCCATTTGTTTTGAGATTTTTGTGAAAATAAATAAACGTCAATAAATTGTTTTTAAGATTCATGACCAAGAAAAATTGAAAGTATGTTGAATTTTTTAATATCATCTTTAATAAATTAATGAGTGGCGATGTTTGTTCAATCGGAGTGATCGAAATAGAGATAGACGAATATCGATCAATTTTTAACTCCAATATTCGAATTTTTCTTCTTCTCACATATTAAATTAGCAGTTTTTCTTACAAAAAAAGAAAAAAAAAAGAATGAAACAAAATGCTAAGAATTTTGAAACCATTAGAATGGTGGGGGAAGAAGATAACCACTGATGCTAAAAATTTTGAAATCATTAGAATGGTGGGGAAGAAGATAACCATTGGTGCATAGGTATGGGGGTTGGGTTGGGTTGGGGTTGATAGAAATAGGGAAGAAGAAGAACAGATCTTCTTTTTTGTTAATTATTTTTTTTTAAAATTAACTTAGGGGTATAAATTAAGAAAAAAAAAGGAAAAATATTATTTTTAATGAATTAACGCGCTCAAGGAAAGTGTATTACACGTTTTTTGCCATGTCAGCATTTTGTGTCTAATAGGAATGACTTTTGAACAAATAAAGTGTTCAATTGGCACAAGGATTAGTTGAGGTGTCTAAATGAATTATGCGGACAACTTTGAGTGGCTGGAGATGACTTAGGCCTTTTTAAAATGTATTCTGCATAACATAAAAAATGAAAAGTTTAATTTTGATAGAAGATTTTAACTATGAAAATTTATTCTAATAGATTAAAAATATATGATCATTATTTTAGTTAAATAGATTCAATGAATTAAATTAGTCTATTATTAAAAAAGACTTTAATTACATGTCATGCAAACTAGGAGAGAATGATGATTTTAAAGTGTCAAGTATATTTGGAGAAAAATAGTCATTAAAGAAATAATATTTTGATCCTAAATTAAATATAAATGATATTTCAAAGCCTTAGTACTCTCCCAAATTCATATGTGGACATTGACTCCCTTTCTTCGCTCTTCATATCCACAACAATACATACACTGATAAAACCTTAGTACTCTCCCACCCAAATTTTCAATACCTATTATGCCAACTTTAAAAGAGATAATTAAATTGGTAAATTAGAAATAACGTATGTTTCTTCATAATATTTATTATATAAAATAATGATAATTTTTTTGGAACCTACTTGTTATATGTGAAGTGAAATCTGGCTATATTATTTGATCAAAAATTACATTTTTTTAGCTCACATGATAAAATGTCTTTTTTTTTATATATATATATATATATACTTTGTCACGACTAGAATCTAGACCCCTGACGAGACCGGCGTTGTTGACCTCTCAGAGGTCGCAAACAAGCCTACTTACGTCATTCTTACTTTACATAAGTTAATTTCAGCGGAAAATTTGAAATTTTTGATTCTATAATCATACTTGTTAAACATTCTTTATATTTCGTAATCGTTCATCATCAACCATCTAACAATTAAGAGATAAGCAACTGAAAGAAATAATTCATTAAGTATTAATTGTATATCGGTCAAAATAACCCCAACACAAAGTCTGAAACAAAACATGAAACAAACGCTAGTGGAACATGCTCCACTAGCTCAACTCTAAACTACGCTAGAATGTAAAACAGTAGCATCCTCGAAAGCATGAGGACCTACCAAACTCCGGATGAATGCTGACGTCCGGATAGCTGCAACAACGAACCTGTAGCTCTACCGTCCACCTGTGCCTGCACCTAAAAGTAGATGTTTGTATGGAATTAGTACACACTTGTACTAAGTATGGGTATATGCAAGCACACACCATAGACATGCATGAGGAAGAATAGCTCTGTCCTAACAACATGATGTTTGGAAGTCAAGTCAGTGGACTTACTAAATTGAGATTGGGAAAGTTATGCCATGAGAGTGACATGCATCATTATACTTATCGTATGGCACACAACACACAACATCTTCATATAGCACATAACATATAACACGTAGTTTCTTTCATTTTGGAAAGTCTTAATATATATATATATATGACTTAAGTCATCAGCGGTCCCTTAAAGTTGTCCGCATAATTCACTTAGACACTTCAACTAATATTAGTACCAATTGAACACTTTTACCTATATAATAATCGTTTCTATTAGACATTTTTTGATTATCAACAAAAAATGTGAAGAGTGTGTGATACACTTGCGATGACGTGGCAACATGACTAATTAAAAAATAACATTTGGCATTGGGCCCAAAAATTATAAAAAGAAAAACACACATTTAATATCTAATTTTTTAAAAAAGAAAAAGAAAAAATGAAAATGTCAACCTATTCTACCCCCTTCCCCCAGCCCACCCCAACACCGTTTCATCTTCATCTTCTTCCCCAAAACACATTCTTTCTCAAATTACAAAATCTTATTCTTTTCAAATAACTTCAAGATTAAATTTTTTTTCATACTAAGAGTGAAGAAGAAAGAAAATTTTGTTGGCGGTTATTCAACTCTACATCGATGACAAAATGAAATTGATAGCTCCAAAATTATTTCGTTCAAATTTTTTATATCATATTTGATAAATTTAATGACCACATATGAATTTGAGTAAAAATCTTTGTTCGAAAATTGTGATAAATAAATATCGCTAACTATTTTTACGTAAAAATCATTTATCTTTTTTCATCTTCTTCATACTTGTTCCTTGTTTTTATGAGATTTGAAATAAATCATATGAAGACTTTCTTTTTCAAATCTGAATCTTTATAGTTGATTTTCATTTATCTTCATATTTGGAAGATATAATTTTTTTTTTATATAAAAAAAGAAAAAAAACAGTGTAGGAGCTAAAATGAAGAAAGTTTTGTAAACTAAATTATGAAGAAGATGATAGATAGGGAGTGAAGTGTTCTCTTTTTTGAAAAAAGTGTAAATAAAGAAGAAATATTTTAAAGTTAATTATAATGCCAAGTGTCAATAGAAGAAGAAAAAATGTAAAAAAAAAATAAAATAATATTTTTAGTCTTTTCACACGCTTCAGAAAAGTGCAATACACATTTTTTGCCATATCAACATTTTGTGTCTAATAGGTACATGTTTTGAACAATTTAGGTGTTCAATAGGTACAAATCTCAGTTAAGGTGTCTAAGTGAATTATGCGGATAACTTTGAGGGGTGGTATATGACTTAAGCATATATATATATATATATATACATATATATATATATACATATATATATATATATATATATATAATTTCATTATGTAATAATGAAATGTAATTATATATTAGATTTATGGTTGTTATAAAAATGTATTACTCATATATATAAGTTTTATAAAAAGTATTATTAGATATGGGAGCTCATGCATAACACAATCTTAATATATATTATTTTTTTAATCTTAATTTATGCGATATGAATAAAATTTAGAGAGTTAATTATTTTAAATTATTAATTATTATGATATATAATACTATCTACATAATTTTTAAGGAGTATAGTGTAGAACTAACTGTCTTATATTATTCGTAGAAAATAAACGAAGATAAATTTCACGCTAGAAAGTTAAATAGTTGATTTGATTATTTTTCAAGTTAAGAACATGGTACATGATGCTATTTCACTTCTCAAATACTTTCTTCTAAGGCTTAAGTCATCGACAGCCCCTTAAAGTTGTTCGCATAATTCACTTAGACACCTCAACTACGACTATTACCAATTAGACACTTTAATATTAAAGAATATGTATCTATTGAACATAAAACGAAAACTTTTTTTTAAAAATATTTTGCGTGTAATTCACGCGCATTATCTTAAAACAATGACAAATAAAATTATGACACTTGGCACATGGACCCGGTTTAGCAATAAAATATAAGTTTTCATTTTGACAAAATGAAAAATAATTTCCAGCCTTTATTTATTAATCACAAAAATATTTAAAAAGAAAATCTCCCCAACCCCACATAACACTTTGACCTTTCTTCTTCCTCTACCCTGTGAACCTCAGCAGCCACCATCAATTTCACCATTGATAACGGAGATAACAAAAATAAAAATCTCCCGTTCAAATTTATTCTCCTATCATTTGTTATTCTCCATTTGTTTTGAGATTTTTGTGAAAATAAATAAACGTCAATAAATTATTTTTAAGATTCATGACCAAGAAAAATTGAAAGTATGTTGAATTTTTTAATATCATCTTTAATAAATTAATGAGTGGCGATGTTTGTTCAATCGGAGTGATCGAAATAGAGATGGACGAATATCGATCAATTTTTAATTCCAATGTTCGAATTTTTCTTCTTCTCACATATTAAATTAGCAATTTTTTTTTTACAAAAAATGAAAAAAAAAAAGAACGAAACAAAATGCTAAGAATTTGAATCATTAGAATGGTGGGGGAAGAAGATAACCACTAGTGCATAGGTATGGGGGTGGGGGTGGGGTGGAGTGGGGATGGGGCGTGGTTGATAGAAATAGGGAAGAAGAAGAACTGTTCTTCTTTTTTTTGTTAATTATTTTTTTTAAAATTAAGTTAGGGGTATAAATTAAGAAAAAAAAGGAAAATTTTCAATAAATAAACGCGCTCAAGGAAAGTGAATTACACTTTTTTTGCCATGTCAGCATTTTGTGTCCAATAGGAATGACTTTTGAACCAATAAAGTGTTCAATTGGCATAAGGATTAGTTGAGGTGTCTAAATGAATTATGCGGACAACTTTGAGTGGCTGTAGATGACTTAGGCCTTCTTCTAATAATAACACTTCTTTTTTATGTCTAAATATATTATATCTTCCGAAAGCGCACTTGACTACTCGATAAAAGAAAATACATTTGAAAAATAATTGAATATTAGTTATAATCAGGCACATACCCCCGCAGACTCACGTGTTGAGGTTTGGTTGCTCGAGTACCCATTGATCCAGACGAAAATTTTATATACGTTTATAGAATATACTGAAAATGTTATATAATATATTCCTCAACATGTCCATTAAACAAAACATCTCGTGAGTGTGTTGCTCCAAACTTGAATTCTTATGTCATTGTGTCCTTCAACTAGGACCCAAATCTTGGTAAAACTTATTTTTTGTTGAAAAAATCCAAACTGAACTTCTCCATAATTTTTTAATTTCTTTTTATACTTTTTCACTGTTGAATCTTATTTTTCTTTGCTAGCAACTTTATGATGAGCACGCACATTATCAAATTCTGAATCCGTCACTGTTTCTAACATTTTTAAAAAAAATTAATGTCTATCTATTTGATATGGAAGTTTGTTTTCCAGGAAATTTCAAGAAAAAAATAGGTCAATCTTGAATTATGTTTTCTTTATCTAATAATTATATGAATTTTAAGAAAAATACAAACAAAATTTAATTAGAAGACCTTTTGGTATTTGGGAATGGTTTCAATCTATTTTACTATACGTGAGTAATTAAAAACGGGCCGCGAGAGGGAAAGGGGAATTTTTCCGGCGAGACATGGACGTACTGTTCAATTCAATTGACGTTAGAGATCTACTCTCGTCGCCGGACATCGACGATGTAAACTCACCGTTATCTGCTCCAGATCTCCGTCTTCTCATCGACCGTCTACAACTTCGTTCCGTCGATATAAAATCCAAAGTCCGGCAATACATTCTCTCACATCACTCCGAATTCTCCACACTCTTTTCTCAGTGTTCCGACGTCGTTTCAAAATCTGAAAATCTCACTTCTCAAGTATCCGACTTGATTCAACTCATCTCGGATCATCCAGTTGAAGCTCAAACCAAAGCTGTAATTGATGAAATTCTGGTAAAAAATAGAGAGGTGAAGGAAAAAAGGGAATTGTTAGGGTTGCTTAATGTGATTTTGGAATTGAGTGATAGACTGAGGTTTGTGAAGGAGAAGATTAAGGTAGGGAGAGTTGAACAAGCGGCTGAAGCCTTAAGGGAGTTAAAGGCAGTGTTGGTTACGAGTAATGATGAGGAAAAACAGCCTTTGGTTTACGGATTGTTGAAGGATGAATGGACTGAGTGTTTTGAGGAGGTAACATCTCCATACTGTTTTTGTATATGATTATGATTGTTTAATTGCTAAGTTGATTATAGGAAATGAATTCGTTTTGAACATCTACTGTAGAAATTGAGGCTTATTTGTGAATGCCATTGTTTTTGTTGAAGCTTTTTTGGTGAATATTTGGCCTTTTAATTATTGAACATATGTTGTAAATAATATATACGTAAGTCTTTTTACTGAAAATTCGTTGGAGAATTGAGTAAAAATTAAGTCTTTTTATTCAAGAGTAGAGGTTTTTATGTTCATATGGAGATGCATTAGAATACGAGATATTTAGATGAAGAAATAGATTTCATTAAAGGCATCAAGAAGATGCAAATGGTACAAAGGTGTAAGATCAAAAGTGAGTGTGTTTGCTTCATTACAATGAGTCCCAAATAAGGAGCTAACAAAATCCAAAAAGTTGTCTGGGGACAAATCACTCCAGCTATACAACAAATTAAGACACTTAGCCTTGAGAATGTGATTAGGAGTTGCTATTCCATCAAAACATCTACGGCTCCTTTCTATCCTAATACACCAAGAAATACAAGCAGGGACCATTTTCCAGAATTTCCTGATGGCTCTACCAACTATCCAAGTACTCCAGCATATGTAAGCATCCTTAATGCTCTCAGGCATGCATGACCTGACTGAGCCCAAAAACTGAAAAGGACATATCCCAGATATCTGTAGCAACATCATGTTCAAAAAAAAAAAAGATACCTGTAGCAACTGAGCAGTGTACTAGTAGGTGACTGTTAGTTTCTATACATTGTTTTGCGCTTGTAGCATTGTTGACAACGGGCATTTTTCTTTCTGTTGAGATTATCTTGAGTCAGAGATGCTTCGTTGAGTGCTATCGAAGTGAAGCAAATCACCTTCGGGGGTAATTTTGTTTTCCAATTTAATTTCCATGGCCAGCCTTCTACCACCTCCTTCTGGGCATAAAGAGTTGAGTAGCCTGCTTCGACAGGGTATAAACTATCAGCTTTGTTGCCCCATGTTAATCTATCTGAAGTCCGAGCATTGGCTGCACAATTTTCCAACCTTCCAGTAGATTGAGTATATTATCAAGCTCCCAATCTTGTAAATTTCTTCTGAACAGTGGAGCCCAAGTGCTTCCTGTTCTATTTTGCGACATTGTGAAATCTGGGTTGCTAGAGATTAGGAAAAGATTGTGATAAGCAATTTGAAGAGTTGTATTCCCCAGCTATGTCTTTCCAGAACTTGACATTGGTCACATTACCAACTCGTAGTATGTTGTGTGACCATGTAGAGCTATTTGAGAGTGAAATGGGCCTGAATAGAACTGCATGTATAGAGAAGATTCTGATAGCTAACGTCAAACTAGTTAGTAAGCTGTGGCAGACATGATTTTGATTTACTAATGAGATATTTGAATAGTTTACTGGTACAAGATTTTATTATGTTAGTATTCTTCTTTGCTTGCAACACTTAGTTGTGCCAGTAAGAAGAGTGATTCGAAGTGCCCATTTTAAAATAAGCCTGTATAGGTAGGAACAGATACTTGATTCTTATAGAGGACACCACCTTTCGAATTGAGGGATAGTTGATTGATATTGAAGTTCATCAGAGCCTCTAAACCAAGTGTGGTGCAGTTGTGTCCTCTCTTTTTTTTAACATCTAACTGTGGTAGGCTGGCAGCAAGGGAACATCTTTAAATTTTCTGGTTTCCAAATCAGTCTGACACCATCTTTTTTCTTCCGTCCCACAATGAATTTGGTTATGAGTTGCTGTAGAATTTTTTTGTTGTGGATCAGACGATCACCAATCAAAAGAAAAAAAGGATTGTGATGTCTATGTCTTGGCGCAATGGTAGAAGTTACCGCCATGTGACCAAGTGGTCACGGGTTCAAACCATAGAAATCACCTGTTGCAGAAATGCAAGGGAAGCTGCATATGTAAAACCCAATGTGGTCCGGTCCTTCTCTGGAATTTGCGGGGTTAATGCACCAGGCTTCTCCTTTATTGTAATGTCTATAATATGTATGTTTATGTCTTTGTATTTTTTCTGTGCTTATTTTGCAAGATTAAGTGCTCTGTGAATGGGGGTGGTGGTTGGGCTAACAGAAGATACAAAAATTGGTGATCTTTATTTAGTTTCTGTGATTCTTGTTTAGAGGAATTCGATTTGGGTGTGTAGATGCAAGAGGTGCTTTTGCAATGTATGGACAGTGCAGTGTGGTTTGAGCAAGAAACCAATACAGTTCACCTGAAGTATCAGTTGAGCATCAGAGGTTTTGATGGGATTGAGCTCCACACAGTTGTAAAAGCGATGAATGTGAGTTTGTAAAATACCTCTCCATTTCACTTTATCTGAAGATTTCTGATAGATATTGATATTTCTGGTAAACTTAGAGCAAATGTGATCAACTATTTGTTCATGTTATTTTTTTGTTTTTAGGCAGTTGGTATTATGGATTATGGGCTGGCAAAAGTAGCAGATTTGATGATTAAACATGTAATAATGCCAGTGGTGAGTTTTAGGTCAACTATTGTGGTGGAATGGATTAATCAGGAGTCTGGAAATGGTGTCAAGGCAAATCTGAAGATACTTCCATCTGCTGATCCAAATGTAAATGTTTAAATTCCGACATTACAGTTTTTCCTCTTGGCTATTTTTACATATTCATTTATGCAAAAGCATCACTTCAATTTGAATCCAAACATTTTCTATATTGAGAGTTATGTTAGTGTTACTATCCTCAAAAAAAATATATTGAGAGTTATGTTGTATGGACTCTCCAAAAATGTTGCTGCACTTGTGATGGATCCTACAAAAATGCACTACTTTTAGAGGATCTGACCCACATCCGGTGGCATTTTTGAAGAGTCCGAGCAAACATAGATTGGAGGCTCTACTTCTTTGACATCCTGCACTGTTTACTAGAAAAAATGATAATCTTTTCCAAAAGTTAAATGATTGTTGTTCGGATAACATAATCTACTCACCTGGACATGGTTGGAGTGATTTCTTCAAAAGAATTTCTAACCTGCTTTGTGTTTTTTGCCTTATATTTGTTTCTGGAAGCTGCATGATCTAACCATTTTGTTTTACCTATATAATGAGAAAAGAAAAAACAAATCTACCCCCTTATGCTTTGAAATAAACAGGATTCTAATTGCTGCTAAGGTCTTAACATCCACAATAACCGGACTGTGCCTCAACATGCAGGTTGACAGTATTGATGGGGGAAGTATGTACTCTGTACTTATTGATGTTATCAAGTTTATTAGTAAGTTTTTGTGCTTTGAAAATAGTACATGGATGCTGTGCTTTGGAAAATTAACATGGCCAAGGATGTCAGATTTGATAGTATCCAACTTCCTCTCCAAGGTCCAATTCAATACCTTTACGCTTTAACATAGGGGTTTCTCTTGCAATCTGAATTGTTACAAGTCATCATTTCGTCTATGCCAATTATGAATGCTTTTGATATTGTTGAGATCTTTCCAGGAGACTACTTGTGATGGACGGTTAACTTTTTTATGTATCCTTGCTAGTACTCTTTTTACTAAAATATTTAATATATCAGTTGATGTGTTAGTTTGCGTAATTCACACTTCCATGTAGAACCAAGATAGCTCTATGTATTGTGTGAAAGGATAGGTAATTGTTAGCAATTCTTGGGTGTCATTTGATTACCTGACTTCTCAGAAGAGTTTTTTGAGAGAAAATTTCACACATATATATTGCTAAATGAGATCTTTTATTAGATGGCGGTTGTTACTCTGAACAAAGCTAGAAATATGAGTCAAAGTATCTGGCTGAACTTCGGTTAATTTGCTGAAGTGGGCCCTGTTTTAGCTGAAGTTATGTAAATTCTGTTTTTCATTGAAAGATTACAAAATATCCATTGGGCATAAGTACTTCATAAAGTTGCTCTAGTACGTTTTCTCTTGTCTTGATGTGATAACTGATAACTATGCCTCTGACATGTACTTTTTCTATCATATTTGGTCAAGTAGAAATTCTCAGCCCGTTTCATCTCCAATGGGTATGAAAAGATGTTAGTGTAACCTATGTTACCTGGGTCCTTTCATTTGCATTGACGTACCCGTGTTGAATGGGTGAGATATGGGTGCAGATACTTCACACAGATCATTAGAACACACAAAAGGACCAGCAAAAAACTGCACGTACTCCTACTAGATACTTAAACCCATATGAGGTCACCCTTAATCAGTCCATATGATCTACGATGTAGCATATATATATCTGGATGTCTTTTGTCAGAGATTCTCAACAATACAGTGAAAAACCAATTTGACAAATCAAGTATTTTAGTGGCATGCTTGGGTCGGTGATTCTCCTCTCCTTAACATATGATATATCTTTGGGATTTTGTCATGACTAGCATAATGTGCATTACCAGACTAATGAAGCATCAAATATTTACTGGCTTTTATTCTTCTGGATAGCACTTGATAACGAAAACAACTGATTAGCATGCATAATTCTCATTGTTAACTAGGTTATATTATAATGTTGAATTCCCAATTTTGATATTCTTGTTTCAGAGAGTGCCTGATGATGCTTCCAAACTGGTAGATTTTCAGAAAATTGTGAAGTGCACATCTAACTTTGAGGCAAGTTTGAAGGAGTTAATGTTCATTGCTTCCTCTGATGGCAAGGATGAAAGATTGAGCAAATTTGCAGATAATGTGGAGGTTCATTTTGCATCGAGAAAAAAGGTTGAGATTTTGGCCAAGGCAAGAAATCAACTTTTACAGTCTGACTTCCGTCTTCCTGAGGTAAGTACTAACTGTTGTACTTTTGCATTTTAAATTGTCAATGTCTTAGGTTTTGAATGTTTGTAAAGCTCTTTCTGCAGGATGGCACTAGGAGAAACTCTAAAGTTAAGAATGATGATAATGCTGAAAGTTCATCTGACCTTGTTGTCGATTTGCTTTTTACATCTGAGAGATGTGTGGTGTCTGAAGCAGCGTCACAACTAATGAAGTTAGTTCATGAAACACTCAAGGTCAGTTCACTGAAGCTTAGAGAATCACAAAGATTTTTGTTTACTTATGAACAACCGAATTGTTTTACTTTCTCCTCTCTCCCCTCTGTCTTCCTTTGCTTTCCCTTTTAAGCTATCTCAAAGGACCAAGGTTTGCTTACTTCGTTCGTTGCTCATCTTACTATTGATGCCCATCCCTTAGTATCAAGAAGTGTCTTGATATAGAACTTAGATATTTTCAGGTCAAAATGTTTTATATTTAGCTTCTTTTCCAGCATTGCTGAATATTAGGAGGGTCGAAATTTTGAAGCGAGAGGTTAATTTGGTATAGCATCCATAACAAAGATTTTATCATCCAACCCTCAAAGCTTTCGTCTAGTGGTAAGAGCTCAACACATGCCACATACAATAGCCTGTTATTCAAGTGGATAAGCATAAGGGCAGGCCTATTCTCCACCTAGTTTTGAACATGAGACACTATCCCTTGGGGATTTCTTGGTTATCCAGGAAAAGAAGATGATATTGTCCAGTATTTAGTCAATGAAGTCCATGGTTAATCTCTTTGATCGTAAATTTTTTGTGACTGGCTCACTTGCATGAGTTCACAGTGTTCATTCTTCTATTTTCTTTCCACCTTGTCTGTATGAGCTGAACAAGAAAAAAGACACCTCAAAAGATTTCCTCTTCTTTTACTATATAACTTGTCACAGTTGCGCACCATTAGCTATCTTGCAGAGATATAAACATTTCCATTGCCAAGGTAGATAGATCATTCTTGCTGTGTTTTAAAGTTAATATAAGCTTTTCAGTGGCTGCTAACACAATGTCGTTAACTAGGAGGCTTTTTAGTACTGTTTTATTGAATTTGCTTTAAGAAGAATGTTTTTTTCCCGAAAAGTTGTTTGAATGAAGTCATGATCACTTTTTAGGGAGAGCAATAGAAATGGTAACAATTTGGGTGATTAACCTTAATTACAGCGATGGTTAAAAATTGAAGGAAAACAAAAACAGAAGTAAACCAACTTAATTGTTTTGGTGGGAAGAGTTGCCCGGCACTTGTGTTGAAGGGAGGGACCTGATACCCGGTGGACTTAGTCGAGGTGCGCATACGGATAACCAGTGGAGTTAGTCAAGGTGTGCATGCTAGCCCGGATACCACCTTCATAAGAAAAAAGAGTGCTCATTTAGTTTATAATGTGTTCATATTTCAATTGTTTGTGGTGTGCAATTCCTTAGTTTAATGCGTGGAGGCACAGTGAGTTTTTGAGCTGCAGATTCTGTTGTAACCAATGGACTATGCTAAGATTTTTTGCACATATATGAGTTACGACTTCGACTGTCAGTTTCTTATTTTCTTGTCAGGACTGATGTTGAATGAATTTTACTAGTCTTGTTTCTCTGGCTCTTCTACTATTTTTGCTTGTTTACTTTACCTTGTACTTTTTCCTACAAACTTTCTTCTAATGACCCTGCGGAAAATGGTTTCAATATGCAGGATGCTTGCTTGTCATCTTCTAGAGTGGGGTTGGAATTCTATCACTCTGCTAGGGATTCTCTACTTCTTTATGAAGCTATCATACCTGTCAAGGTTAGTGTAGAAGAGACCTGCGTAATAAACCCATGCAGAACATGCTTGTTTATGGCTATCTAGCTTTTCTCCATTTCCGATACATATTCGAATGCATGTAGCAAAAAGTTTCTTTTTCTTTCTTGTCATAACCCTCTGAGTCTTCAGGGCAAGGGCAGTTTGGTGTCCGTCTTTTGTAGCTTTTTCATGCTCACAATTTATGTCATTAATGGCTATTCTCTTCTTCTTTTTCTGTTTTCCTCCATGTTTGACTTGAATAGTTCGAAAGACAGCTCGATTCCATCAACCATTCTGCCGTTCTTATTCACAATGATTGCCACTATCTATCTCAGGAGATACTTGGACTTGCATTTGAGGTAAGCATGGATGAATTTTTTCTTCATTTCTGTTTTAGTTACTTCGATTTTCTCTGTCTTCACATGTCGTACTGCAATCAAAAATTGCTCCGACGGTCCCAAATAGATGTCCATTTTGATTTAATGTGATTAAACAACAACAACAACATATTACATACCTAGTGAAATTTCACTATGTGGGGTCTGGGGAGGGTAGAGTGTACGTAGACCTCACCACTACCTTGTGGAGGTAGAGAGGCTGTTTCCAGAAAACCTTGGTTCACGTGGATCAAACCCAAGTAAAAGAAGAAGAACAACAATGAAGAAAGCATAGCAATTAAATATATACCGTTTCTTTGTTTCTAGTTAGTAAAATCACATTTTCCCATATATGTGGACACAGATGTTTTCAAACAACTAGATAAAGAGGCATTGTCCAGTCAATCTAAAGATATAAATAAAGCTTTCTCAAAGAAGTAAAATAAAATAGCAGACTTGCGCATAAGAGAGAGAAAATGCTCCCAGGCACGATATACGAAGACAGCCTAGTCTGAACTAAAATCGATCTGGGGACTTATTCTCCGGCAGATATGGCCGGAATCACATCATTAGGGGTCAACAACATTTACTACAATGCGGGGTTTAAATCATACGAAATCACTAGATGTAAAGGTGGTACAGACTCTTGGTACGAATGGACTGAGAGTAGCAGAAAGTTAGTGAGAAGAGTGAAGATTAGCATTAAAGTTTTGCGGTGGCTGGTATCAATATTTACTGAGGCGTCCAAGGTACAAGGGAAAGTTATTAGGAGATGGAAGTTCAAGGAGCATTTTGCAGAGTTTTACTGCTCTCTTAAACACAACGAGAAGGGCAGATTTGTCAGTTTTATTGCTATCCAAGGTCAGAAAAAGTCTATAATTATTACATCGGAAGCTTCATACATGGGGGAGTGGAGTAATATCGTCCACAAAATAGTCAGATTCATCTATGAACCCAACTTGCAACCAAAACCCCAAGTTAACATGGGCAAACATTCGAACACATCCTATAGGGAGGCAGTCCAAAGCAGCAGGTGGATGGCGGATTCCATGAAGGGAGCAACGTTGCACGTGAAGGAGGCTCATATAGAAGTCACAAGCGGAGCATCGCTGGCAGAAACAAATATTCTTAATAGATGCATCGTTGGAAGATTCCAGGACACACTACAGGAGACCCCAGCTTTGAATGACGTAAGAAGATGGGCCTGCGATACTTGGAAGTCAGCCATAGGAGTCAATGTTTTTGCCATGAATGAAGGTCAATTTTTGTTTGAACTCCCATCAAGAGTAGCAGCTAAACATGTCATGTTGGGGGCATGGGTATGGAAAAAGATGAAGCTAAGCTTGTACTAGTGGAAGCCGACCATTGGATGTTGGCCAGATGAAGTAAGAAGAGATTGGGTCTGGATAAGAGCCATGGGATTACCTTTGAGTTTATGGTCATCGTGTATCTTCAAACAAATCGGCAACCAATGTGGTAGATCTATCGAAACAGAGGAAGAAACAAAACTCAAAAATCACCTTCATTGGGCTCGTATAGAAGTGAAGGGTGACGGGAAAAAGTTCCGAGGGAGGTGAGGATTTCTAGCGACGGCTATGTCTACAGAGTTTCGATCTGGTGCGAGACACCGATGACCGTCAGAAAAGTGGATACGAGGAGAGAGAATGAAGACAGAGATCCACTGGGTAAAGAAGTTTCAATACCTAGTACGATGGAGAAACCAACAATTTATACACCACAGCATGTGGGCACATCGACAGCTGGAGAACTTTTGAACGGGAATCATGTGAACAGGCACGTGACTTCAGCTGGAAAGGGAAAGGGCAACTTTATGGAGTAGCAGGCCAAATAAGTGAGAAAAAACCAGGGCCCAAAAAAAGCTTTAGGCCCAACAAAATTTAAACAAAAATAAAGCAGCCAAGAAGCCTAAAGACTAGACTTAGTAAGCGTTGAAATAATGGCAAATCTTTCTCAAACAAGACGCAGAATAGATTCAAAAATCTGGACAACCTGGAGATGGAGGAGAGAAATTTTATGTCTCGCGAACAAGAAGAGACAATGCAGGAGGAGGGGGAGAATGCAGTCACCGTAGCGAAAGCTACAAACATGGGAAAACAAATAATGGCCGTGTCACAACTGAATGGGCAGAATGATAGCAATACAGAGATCACAGAGGATGCTGTACCGCTAATGATTCAACTGCCTTTAGAAGAAAATTTTAATGAAAAAAATCCTCCACTCGTGGATTAAACAACACATACTCAAATTGAGCACTGAATTTGGGGTAAATTTTAGAGGATCTGAGGAGAAAGCAGAGGAGCTCTTTATGAAAATTGATAATAATAAGCAAGGGAACAAGGGGGAAAAGGGAGAAGTCACAACAAACAAAAAGAAAGGAGCATACGAATTGAAAAGCCTGGAACTGGATACAAAGTTCATGAGCTTGGGCACTAGAAATAGAGGGGGATACCTGGCAATTAAACAATAATGAAGCTAAACATAGTGTCATGGAATATAAGGGGGATGAACTGTGGTAGAAAGAGGGAAGTGAGCAAAAATATTATGAAGAACTGGAAGGCAAATGTAGTCTGTTTCCAAGAAACCAAGGTAGGGGAACTTGAAAATATTGTGAAGGAAGTATGGGGGAATAAATTGGTGAATTATGCTCAGCTAGAAGCCAGTGGAACCAGGGGAGGCATCGTTATTGTGTGGGACAAAAGGGAGTGGGAAGGAGAATTAGCAGTGTAGGGATGTACTCTGTCACCTGTAGCTTCACAGGATATGTCAAGATTTCCATTGGCAACTCACAGGTGTCTATACTCCAAATGATAGAGTAGAAAGGGAAGAGACTTGGTGGGAGATTGGTGCTGCTAGGGGATTGATTGAAGGACCTTGGGTCCTATGTGGGGAATTCAACACTGTGAAGTACCCATCGGAGAAGAAAAATTGCAACAGAATCAACAAAGGAATGACAGATTTCTCAGATTTCATAGAAGACATAGAGTTAGTTGATCCTGAATTATCTGGGGGAAAATACACCTGGAAGAAAGGAGACAGGCATACAACAACAGCCAGACTTGATAGAATTTTGTTCTCGGAAGAGTGGGAAGCAAAACTGTAGAAATATAAGGCAGCACATACATCACAGAGTGACATCAGATCACTCTCCCATAATGTTACAATGCGGTGCTTGGGAAAACACGAAGTCATACTTTAAATTTGAGAACTGGTGGTTGGACATAGAGGGTTTCAATGACAAAATTAAAGGATGGTGGAACTCCTTCAGCTTCATAGGGAAACCCGATATGTCTTGGTTGCAAAGCTCAAAGCACTAAAAGGAAAGCTGAAAGAATGGAGCAAAACGGCAAAAGAAAACTTGGGAATATAAAAACAAAATGTCTTGAAACAGCTAGCTGAGTTAGAGAAGATACAGGAGAACAGATCCCTGAGGCCAGAAGAGATAATCTCTAAAACAACATTAATCACTGAGTTTGAAGACATAGCTAAGCGGGAGGAAATAGCTTGGAGGCAAAGATCTAGGGCAATGTGGCTAGAGCAGGGGGATAGAAACACTAGTTTCTTCCACAGAACAGCAAATGCACACAGGAGAATGAATACAATCTCAATGCTGAAAGTGAGGAGAAAATTTGACTGAACCAGAGGAGATACAGAAGGAGATAGTAACTTATTATGCGGAACTATACTCTGAGCCAGAAGAATGGAGACCATACCTGGAGAAGAAACTGTCCTATGATTCACGAAGAAGAAAACAAATTACTCTTGGCACCTTTTGAGGAGCAGGAAATTCTAGAGAGCATAAAAGCACGTGCAGTGGACAAAGCACCAGGGCCAGATGGTTATTCCATGGCTTTCTTCAGCCAATGCTGGGACATCATTAAACTTGATCTGGTGGCTACAGTGCAGCAGTTCCATAAGGCTGAGAGGTTTGAGAACAGTATTAATGCCACCTTTGTGGCTTTGATTCCTAAGAAAGTGGGAGCTGAGGAACTGACAGATTTTAGACCTATTAGTCTAAATAGGTGGAGTTTACAAGATCATTGCCAAACTGCTGTCAGAAAGGTTAAAGAAGATACTACACAGGCTTGTAGACAACCAACAAATGACATTCATAAAAGGTAGACAATAATGGATGCAGTGTTAAATGAATGTGTTGAGTCTAGACAGAGAAGTAAGTGCCCTGGAATTCTATGCAAGCTCGCTATACAGAAGGCCTATGATCATTTAAATTGGAATTTCTTACTACTTATGATGCAAAGGATGGGTTTTGGAGCCAAATGGATTAGATGGGTTAAATTCTGCATAAGCACTGTTAAGTTTTCTATTTTAGTTAATAGAATTCCTAGTGGTTTCTTTCCATCCCAAAGGGGACTGAGACAAGGTGACCCCCTATCACCCTTTTTATTCATCTTAGCCATGGAAGTTTTGAGTAACCTAATTCACGCAGCCAAGATGAAGCGTTGGATAAGGGGCTTTAAGGTGGACAACAGTGCACAAAATAGCTTGGAGATTACCCATCTGCAATATGCAGATGATACTCTAACTTTTTGTGAAGCAATGATGGGGCAAATGTTGATCCTAAGAGTAATATTCATCATCTTTGAAGCAATCTCTGGTTTACATATCAATTGGGGGAAGAGTTCCATTTATCCCATAAATGAAGTGGCTGGGGTTGAGAGTTTGGCAGGGGTTTTGGGTGGTAGGGTAGGGGAACTACCAACAATATACCTAGGTATGCCATTGGGGGGAAAGAGTAAATCAATAGGGATCTGGAATGGAGTTATAGAAAAATGCGAAAAGAAGCTAACCAACTGGAAGAGCCAATATCTGTTGGGGGGTGGGGTAGATTAACAATGGTTAATAGTGTGCTAGATGCAATACCTGTTTATATGATGTCTGTGTTCCCAGCACCAGACAAGGTCATACAGAGGATAGATGCTTTGAGAAGAAATTTCTTTTGGCAGGGAAATGAAGACAAAAAGAAGTTTCATCTAGTCAAGTGGGAAGAGGTCATAAAAAACAAGAAAGAGGGGAGACTGGGGATTAGGAACATGAAGAAACAAAACAAAATCCTAATGCTGAAATGGCTTTGGAAGTTTATTACAGGAGAGAATATGCTGTGGAGAGAGGTGATTAGGGCAAAATATGAAATGGAGAACAGGTGGATGACAAAGAGGGTAACTACACCATATGAATTTGGCCTCTGTTTCATTCTAGAATCAGATTCCAGGTGGGTAATGGAATGAAGGTGTCATTTTGGGAGGACAGATGGATAGCCCAAAGAACCCTGAAACAATTATTCCCAGACTTATATGCACTGAGCTTGAAACAGAATGCAACTGTGGCTGAAATGTGGACAGGACAGGAGTGATACTTACATCTTAGGAGGAATTTAAATGATTGGGAGATGGGGAACATAGTGGCCTCCCATCATATTATGGCACAATTTAGTAATCTGACTAGGGAAGAAGACAAGGTTGTGTGGAAGATCGGCAGCAAATGGGTTTTCAGTGTCAAGTCAGCTTACAAAGATCTCAATCATTCAAATTCAAATGACAGGATGGAGCTCTGGCCATGACAGATGATATGGAAACCTTACAAGGTAAACTGCTTCACATGGTTACTAGCAAAGGAAGCAGCGCTGACACAAGAAAATATAAAGAAGAGGAAGTTTCAACTATGCTCAAGATGCTATTTGTGTGAGGAACAGGCAGAGACAGTCAACTATCTCTTTCTGCATTGCAAATGGATAGATCAATTATGGAGAATATTCAGCAGCCTTAGGAAGATCACTTGGGTGAAACCAAGAAACATAGCACAACTCCTAAATTGCTGGATCAATATAGGCAATACTACAATTAAGGAGGAGAGATGGAGGATTATCCCAGCTTGTATATGGTGGACAGTGTGGAAAGAAAGGAATCAAAGATGTTTTGAGGGCAAGACGAACAATTTGCAGAATTTTAAGATGAATTATATAGCTCTTTATTATTTTTGGTGTAAACAGAAAGTTTTAGCACATGCAGAAGAACTTTTTAATGTTATAGACTATTTGTAAAAAAGCACAAATGGAGTCGGTCTAGTTTGTAATACTTTTGAAGGAGGCTACTTTGATGTAGTATACCTGTGGATAAATAGGAAAAAAGTTATCATTCTAAAAAAATAAAAGAAAATAAAAATGAAGATATAAATAAAGCATGCAAACGAACAACTAATGAAATCAAAGAGAGAACTTAATCCTATAAACAGCAGAATTTATGATGCAATTGATAGATAGATTAATCATTATCTAGAATGGTGTCGAGGATAGTGTGTATCGAGTATTCATACACAATAAAGTAATGAAATACATATGATAATCAGATAGCAAGGATAACACTGAGATGATATCCCTTCACAAAAGTGAGATGAAGAAAGAAACAAAGAAAGAAAGACAGAAGAAAGCCTGACCACTTTTACATCTGATAAAGTAAAACCAAAGTGAAACCTGCAACTACCCTAGAAAGGGAGTAACAGCTACTCTGGTTGAGACTGCACTTAACTAAGTCTAGAAACAACAAATACCTTAGCGCTTTGCAGATTACCATAGAGTCCTTGAATCTCTTCATACCTTGCTTTATCAAGCTTTGTTCTATGCCTCAAATGCTTCGCTTTCTAGAGTACTATCATATGAACCAGAAAGACGGCCACCTCTCCTATTCTTCATTGGTGGAATAATAGTTTGGACAGAACCCTGAGAGAACATTCTGTACCCATCAGACAATTGATGTAATTATTAGGAGAATTAACCAGGGAAACTAGGGGCAACCACTCATCTTTTAAATTTCAAATTTTTTTAAAAGCTGGATTTTGTTAGGGTGCCTTGTCTGACTTATCGTGTAATATTATATGGCAAAACTTTCATTATAAGAAACTAGAAGTAAATTTTGGGGCAGATCAAACACGAGAAGATTAAATTTAAATTTAGTATAGGAGCAATAAAAAACAAAGTATGTGTACATGATTTTCCAAGGTTATGGTGTGTCTTCCAGTACAACCTTCTATTCTTAACTCAGTCATTTTGGCCTCTTCATGAGTTCTTGAGGGTACCAGAGGTCCAACTTTTAGTAAATAAAGAGAATCCCATGGGAATATTTGGTCCTTCAAACACTAGGATCGGAACTATAAGGCTTACGTATGGGTTTGTCCAAATACAAATACGAGAATGTGGCGTAGTGGTCAATGAAATGAGTTGATAACCATGAGATTTCAGGTTCATATTTGAAAGTGACAAAACACTAGGTGATTTCTTCCTATTTGTTCTAGCCTTGGTGGACAGAGTTACTTGGTACCTCTTGCTGCTGGTGGGAGGTGATAAGTATCCCATGAAATTAGGCGAGGTGCGCCCAAGGCGCAAGCTGACCTGAACACCAAGGTTAAAAAAAAACAGATTCCATAAAGTTTAAATCTTGGCTTCACCTCTGCTGCTGCACTATATGATACAAGTGGGAAGTGTGATCCAATGAGTTTTTGGCTAAAATCATCCCTCAAGTATAACCTAAAATTAGACTTTACCAATGTTAAAAAAAAAAGTATAACCTAAAATTAAAGTACATCCTTGTGTTATATAAGTGAACAAAAAAACTCACGCCACCAACAAAATTAAATGTGTCAAGTCGAATGAATATATGTACACATGGTTAAGCTAGTCAAGCTAAGTGATTTTTTAGAAATTGAGGATTTAAATCATATTCAGTCAAAATGTATTCAAATTCTAAATATTCTTGTAAAAATATGGCCAAATACTACTCCGACTTCAAATTTTCGAATACAATGATTATTTTATTTTCATAACTAAACGCCTACTTAATTCACTAAATTTCTAACATTTCTGTACATCGTATAGAATGTGAATTGCATTGTATATAAAGTACATGCGCTCTAAATATTTTATTAAAGAAAATCTCTAAACAGTTGGACGTAATACTTTTAAAATATATTTTTAAATAATATTTCTAATCATCGGAACCTACTGTCTAAATATTTATTAACTTATGTATCATTGCAAGTCAATTTACTTGATGATGCAAAAAGCATATAAACTGACAATACGCAAAATTAAAATTCCGAGAATGAAAGATTCATTTCCTATCCATATTCCTTATTCTTTTTAGGTAACTTTGATCTTCTCGTCGTGGCAAGACATGACCAAATTAATTTTTTTTATTGGTTCAATTAGTTCTTAACAAAAATAGATTGAAGGATGATTCTTGTTATTTTTTGTATAGTATAAGGATGTTTTTTGCTCACTTAGATGATATAAGGATGTACATTAGATATGAGTCATAGTTGAGGGATGATTTTAGCGGATAACTCTGATCCAGTAGTAATTGCATAGATCTATGCCAAATGTTCTTTGTATTCATTACTCTCGATGTATATATCCGAATACGACGACATAATTAAGAAGTAAAGTTGCCCAAGTTTTACCGTATTAAGCTCAACTGAGTTATAGTACCTAAGCCTTTTTCTTCTGAACAATAATACATGCATACATATATATACATACATATATATATACATATATATATATATATATATATGCGCACACCAACCATGGTTTTTTTAAATGCTAATTAACTTTTGCGCCATGTATGATCTGGATATGACATGAGCAACAACAACAGTTACTGAAAAAAATTGCTAGGCATTAGATCTCAAGCTTCCATGTCTTTCTTGATTTTACTAGCATTTTCGCACTTGTGATTCCATCTACACTTCCTTTACATTATTGGTTAAAGCTGACAGTTAATTGTTTCAGTACCGCTCAGACTTTCCAGCTTCAATGAAGGAACTTGTTGTATTTGCTGATTTGGCTCCAAGATTCCAGATGCTTGCGGAAGAAGTTTTACAAAGACAAATAAAACTTGTCATTTATAACCTAAAACAGGTAACTTTCCCCCCAGAGCTTACACAAGCCCATTTTAGTTTCTTACAGGTTGACATCTCAATGATTATATTTGCTGGCAATCATGTGATCCTAGGCTATTGATGGGGCCGATGGATTTCAAAATACTCACCAAATGAAGCAATATGAATCTGCTAAGTTGAGTATTGACCAGGTACAATTTAGGAATTTGTGCTTCCCTACTGGAAATAGTTTTTCCTACAAATATTCAATCCTTACAATAGGACCTAAGCATTTCTCTGCAGGTGATTTTCATACTTGAGAAAGTATATATTATATGGCACCGTTTACTCCTACCTTCTGCATACAAGAGAAGTATGAGCATGGTCCTGGAGGAAGTCTTTTCAAGAATAGCAAATGATATCCTCCTCCTAGATGATATTGCTGCAGAAGAAACATTGCAGGTGAGGACCAAAACCTTTTTCTGTTACTTGACCAGACAGCTTCAGAATCTGCATGTATGAAGCCATCAGATTGTGCAAAGAAGAATGATTTACCACATCGAATTGAAGTTGCACATAGTTTCTTACAGTTCCTTGACCTTATAGGCTGATTTGTTTGTTCACAGCTTCAAAGGCTGATTCATCTGCTATTCGAGAATCTGTCTTCTTTGTTGGACTCGGTATTGGCTATTAACCAGACAGGAAAGTTGCAGGAATCTCCTGCACAAACTCTTGATGATCTTATACCATCCCTTCGGAAATTACGCAAGCTAGCAGGTATTCTTATTGTAGGATGTGCTTATTCCAGAATGAAGTGATTTTCAACCTTACTTTTTTTTTTCTTTCTGCTGGTCATTGTCAATAGATCTCCTGGATATGCCATTGAAATCTATTACTGCAGCTTGGGAGACTGATGAACTTGTCAACCATGGTTTTAAGCAATCAGAGGTATGTATAAAGATTAATCAAACATCAATTAAGCTAGTACCAGGATCTCATAATTGGTTGGGTTGGAATGTGCTGCGTTTTCACGTATAGAATGAGGATCTATAAAGGAACATCCTAAAAATGCAGCCTGTAATTTATTACTGAACTGACTTAAAATAGTGTTTCGTGTGAAGCATTATAGATTTCTGGTTGCTGGCAGAGTCAACAACCATTTATTTTCCGTTGGAATGTTTTGCCTTGATGAAATCAGTTTTTCTTTGGCTTGAATTATCATGCCATATTTATTAGCTATCGGGTTTTTCAGGTTGAAGACTTCATCAGAGCCATATTTGCAGATTCACCTCTGAGGAAAGAGTGCTTACGAAGAATAGAAAGTCGATATTACCAAGCTTTCAGTTACAGTTTAGATTATTGATATCTACAGCTAGAAGTTTTACTTGTGTTGGATCTCTCTCAACCTCGATAAGTTTTGCGATTTTGTTACTTGAGGAGCCTTCTATAGTCCATTTATCCAAGTTTCAAAATCAATGAATTGCTGTTTTATGTATTTATTGGAGTTTGGCAGTTGGAACCATAGAATCTACTTTGATAGGCTTCTTCATGTGAAATGTAAATCGGTTCATTGTACATTTATGAGGATATCATACAACTAGGTAATAAATATGGCATGATACTTGTGTATCGTTCCGACTTCTGAATGTTGTGCCGGAATCATTGCAACTATGTAGATGTGTCACCCGTGTTTGGTACGAAGGAAAAAAGTTTCTTAATTATTTTCCGGTGTTAGCAAATATATATAATTCCAAGAACATTTATTTGTCATTACCAAACCACTATTGAGTTGGATGGGGTGGGATGATCTAGGGGTGGGTGTTTGGGTTGTGGCAAGAAAGCAATGAACTTAGAAATGTCATTTATTCATAAAATATGTTTTCTTTTTATTTTTGTTAGGTAAATTGTTTTCCTTCTAGAGCCCACCTATGAGACTTGTGTTTGTTCATGCGATATGATATCATGATATGATATCATCATATGATATCATGATATGGAATTCTGCGATGAAATTGAAGTTTTGTATGAACATGCGATATGAAATTTTGGTGTTATATATTTTCTCATAAACATGAAAATCTCATTAAGTTCTAAAACTATTAGAATGGTCCCCATTGTTTGTCAATCTTATCAAATAAATAAAAAATTATAAAATTACATAATAAATTATTACAAAATTATTTGTTCTTTACTTAAGTAATTGTTCACTTCTCATCAATATATTTGAGTAAAAATGAAGTAAATTTCACGGGTTCTTAGGATTTTATTACTCAACAATTGTGAAGTGTGAGTTAAATTGACTATATGTTGATGAGAATGATAAATTTTATGTTGGTGAAAATAATAAATTTAAAAAAGTAATGACGTGTACAAATTTTATTTACATGTGAAATAAATGGTTAGTAGACATAAATGTGGGGTTGTTTTAACAAAATATAAATTCGTGGATCAATTTTTGTAATAAAATATCTGAACTCATGATATGGTATTCCCATATGATTTCATGAAATCAGAGTTTAAGCGTGAATTGCATGTCCAAACGTCAATTTCATCTCACAGTATCATATCAATGATATTTCGCACAACCAAACGCCTACTTATAATAAAAATCATATCATATATTGTTTAGAGTCGTCACTTAATTTCTTTGTAAGATAAAATCAAGAAAATACTTAGTTTTCTAAAGATTTAAACAGGAAACCTAGTTGAAAACTTTAAAGGGGGGTTCGGGGGTTCATATTTATATTTTAAGAAGGTTTTTACGGCACCTAAAATACTCGCTAACTCGCGATTATCCAACAACTAACTTGTTTGGCTAAAATGTTTAACTTAAATTTTGAGATAAAAATTATTTAGAGTTGTTTGAAAATGAAGTATTAGTTCACTGTCTTATTTATATTTGACTTGCAAAATTTATTTTAAGTTTATTTATTCCTGATTGATTTAGCTAAGCGATTAAAATGAGGTGACGTCTTGTGGAGATTTGAACTTTTTTAACACTAAAACAAGCGACAATTAACAACAAAATAAATGCGCAGTAATGTAAAAGAGAAAGAGAAAGAGAAAGTCAGTCCAAATCCGATTTCTATCTACCTGGATCGGTATTTGGACTCATTTTTGTTTTTATCTGTCCTAAACTAATCAAACAATTACTTAATAATAAATACAGAAAAGAAAAGACGACAAGGGCTTAGGCCCAAAGATAACAAAATACAACACTAAAAAAGGGATTTGGACTCTTTGGCCCAATTTCTTCAAATTCTTTTGCCCAATAATTTGATATATTGGCCATCAAATAAAAGGGACGAAGCTAGAATAAATATTACATGACCGGTTGAATTCATTAATTTTAATTTGAATTTTCTATCTGTTTTAAGAACATTATTGAATATGTACAAATTATTAATTCAGAATTCAGTAATTTTAAATAGGCTAAAATTTTGAATCTATAAATTTCAAATCGTGACTCCGCTTTTGGATATCTTCAAAGGGGTATTATATATTTTAGTATTTTTTTTAAAGAAAACGTAAAGCAAGCTAAGAGGGAGAATAAACCTATTGTCAATTAAAAAAACAAATTTAATTTCCACCTTGTGGCATTCTCATGGCTTTCGTAAATATACAAATTACAAGTCCATTAGACATTACTATTATATAAATGGATCATTTCTCTCCATTCTTGTCATCATATTCTCTAAGTCTAAACTCATAGTTTGAGTTGTAACTTTTCCTCTTTATGGCAATGGCACATCAACAAGTTTTCTTGTTTGCATGTGCCATTGCTCTTCTTGCTTCTTCATCAATGTTTTCTGCTGAAGTTATTGAACATTCTTTTCATGTATATAATTCTCCTCTCTTTTTTTTTCTCCCTATATATGTAATTAGTTTACATAGAGGCATGTAAAAAAAAAAAGAGGTTGCGTTTATAAATGAACGAGTTATCCAATCATTGTTTGGGATGAAATGAGCATTAAAATGGGTCATAACTCAACTCGTTCAGTTCTTGCTTAAGTTTTAATATATATCATAAAAAATAACAATATTCTTTTGAATGAATATTTTAACAATTAAGGTAAATATTTTGGGTCGAGTGTCTATCAAAAAAAAACGTTCCTATATATATTACAGGTAGGGGTAAGATCTACATATATATGTATATATATCTCACCCTTCTGATCAAACCTTAATTATGAGATTACACAGAGTATGTTATTGTTGTTTTAAATGTTAATGTTTTGTGAATGATAAGTTTATATATATATTTTTTGGTTTATGTAGGTACAAAACCATACTATAAGCAGGTTATGTGGTAGACAAGTTATAAGTGCAGTAAATGGAAGTCTGCCTGGTCCAACTCTACATGTACGAGAGGGTGACACCCTTGTTGTTCATGTCTTCAATAAATTACCATACGATCTATCTATTCATTGGTATGTTCTTCACATTCATTTAATTAAAGAATTTAACTTACATAAACATTACTTTATCAATGTTTGATTAATAATAGCAAGTTATTTATTATATTTTTATATTATCAAAATCAATATCATACTAATTAAAGAGCATTATATATGTAGCTACCATAAGAAGAGCAATTTTTTTTTGGTCACGTTTTGTCTTTATCGTGCAAAGTAGTTGGTTATATATAAACAAGTAAGTTGAGCATTTGTATTAAGTAAGAACTAATAATTAATCTTATTCATTGATACACGGTGGATTCTCATAGTCAAACAAATCTTGTTTTAATTTTGAAATTAAAAAATGTCATATAAGAAAACGACAATCATCAATATTTATCTTCATCATTAAAGAAAAGGATTTGAAATGACCTCAACTTAAAATTATTATATTGTCACATATGCATCATGAATGGTCATGGATGGATGTAGTGACGGAATTAGAAATTTTATAAGGGTTTTCAAGAATAATGATGTGTGACTGTTACAATAAAATAAAAAAATATTATGCCAAAAGATATTGAGATTCAAACTTGGAACGTTTCCTGCATTCAAATAGACACACATTATCATTGCGTCAAATGAAAAATATCTGTCAAGGATGTCCAACTTTAAATGTATATCCTTAAATATAACATTTGACATATACATACAACATAATTTTCTTACAAAAGGATGTCCATGTTGGGAAAGACAAGGCACTAACAAAGAATGCCTGACAGGATAACAGCGGAAGAATACCCAAGTCTATACTTTCCCTTTTCGATTTGAACCAAGAGAAGACAAACAACCACAAGCAATATGATAGTAAGGCAGCAAGTAATTCAACCAAACAAATATAACAAGACAATAATAAACCAATCACACAAGACACCAAGATTTACGTGGAAAACCCTTCGATGTGAAGAGTAAAAAACCACGGGACCAAAAACTCCACTATAATCACCAAGAGTTACAATATTGTTCTCCAAAATTGGCCACAAAACAAGTGCCAAACAACGAGCAACAACAAAATAAGATTGCACCAAATCTAGAGAATTAAAGGAGCAAAATCACCAATTTCGCAGCTACTGTTCACGACAGAAAAACTGAAGCTGCAGGCCACCAAATCCAACTCTGTCAGTTCCTAATCAAAGATTGAGATGAATATAATATGCTGTCCAAAAATCAGCTCAATCGGACAAGAAACGAAGCGGGAATCGCAATTTGAAGTTGGCTGTTAGGGCTGAATTTTGACTGCGAAAACTGCTCTCTTTCTCTCTTTTTGGCTGCTGAAAAAACTCTCTGTGTATATGAAAATAAGACCTAAATAGGCTTATATTTGCCTCATAAGAATGGGCCTATGGGCAAAAATGGGTTGGTCCAAATTGGACTTTTATTTATCCACATAGGAAGGGAAAAAGGCCCATAACCCAACAATTCTCCCCCTCACGACTATGTGGAGGAGACCGCCATCCCGGCGACCATGCAACAATCTTCAAACTTCCCTCTTGGCAAAGCTTTAGTCATCATATCGGAACCATTGTCATTTGTATGAATCTTTTCAAGCTCAAGCAACTTAGAATCCAACACATCTCGAATCCAATGGTATCTCACATCAATGTGTTTAGACCGACCATGGAACGTAGAATTCTTGCCAAGATGTATAGCACTTTGACTGTCACAATAAAGCACATACCTCTCTTGAGCACAACCAAGTTCCCCCAAGAATCTCTTCATCCAAAGCAATTCTTTACAAGCTTCAACGACAGCAATAAGCTCAGCTTCTGTAGTAGATAGAGCAACACATTTTTGCAACCTAGATTGCCAAGACACAGCTCCCCCTGCAAAAGTAACCAAGTACCCTGAAGTAGACTTGCGAGTATCAACATCACCAGCCATGTCTGAATCAGTATAACCACAAAGAATAGGCTTCCCTGTACCAAAACACAAACTCAGACTAGAAGTGCCACAGAGATATCTCATAACCCACTTCACAGCATTCCAATGTTCTCTTCCCGGATTAGAAAGAAAACGGCTAACAACTCCAACAGCGTGAGCAATATCCGGTCTTGTACAAACCATCGCATACATCAAACTACCAACAGCTGAAGCATAAGGAACTTTCTTCATATCTTCCTTCTCATCATCACTAGAAGGACACTGTTTCGTGCTCAATTTGAAGTGCATAGCTAAAGGTGTACTGACAACCTTAGCTTTGTCCATGCTGAATCTGCGAAGTACTTTCTGAATGTACTTCTCTTGTGATAATACCAATTTCTTGGCCTTTCTATCACGGACAATCTGCATGCCAAGAATCTGCCTTGCTGGTCCTAAGTCTTTCATAGCAAAAGACTTACTCAACTCTTGCTTCAACTTCTGAATCCTGCAAGTATTATGACCAACAACAAGCATGTCATCAACATAAAGCAACACAATAATAAAGTCACCATCAGAGAACTTTTGCACAAAAACACAATGGTCTGAAGAAGTCTTCTTGAAGCCCTGCTGACTCATAAAAGAACCAAACTTCCTGTACCACTGCCTGGGAGCTTGTTTCAAACCATACAAGCTCTTCTTCAATTTGCAAACATAATTCTCTTTACCCTTGACTTCAAAACCTTCCGGTTGCTCCATATAAATTTCTTCATCTAAGTCACCATGGAGGAAAGCAGTTTTAACATCCATTTGCTCAACCTCTAAATCTAGACTTGCAGCCAAGCCTAGAACCACACGAATGGATGACATCTTCACAACTGGAGAGAATATCTCATCAAAATCAACTCCCCTTTTCTGATTAAATCCCTTGACAACTAATCTAGCTTTGTACCGTGGAACTGGATTACCATCTTCATGTTTCACCCGAAAAACCCACCTGTTTTTCAAAGCTTTTCTGTCTTTAGGTAACTTAACCAAATCAAAGGTATGATTATCATGCAAGGATTTAATCTCATCTTCCATAGCATCAAACCACCTTTCTTTTTCTTCACTTTCCATGGCCTCATCAAGACTCTCAGGTTCTCCCCCGTCAGTCAAGAGTACATACTCATTGGGAGAATAACGAGATGAAGGAATTCTCTCTCTACTAGATCGTCTGAGAGAACTCTCTGGAGCATCTATAATTGGTTGTTGGACAACCACATCATCTTGCACTGGAGCATCAACAACATCATGCCGGTCATTCTGAACATGATCACCATCTTCATTATCAACTTGATTTTCATCATTATGAAGATTTTCTTCCGGTGCAATAGTCAAAGGAACTGGATCAACATCAACTAAGCTCTCACTACTCTGAAAATCAGCCTTGTCAGCTTTGTCAAAATCTTCAATTGTTTGGTCTTCAAAGAACACAACATCACGGCTTCTAACAAGTTTCTTCTCAACAGGATCATAGAAACGATAGCCAAATTCATCTTGACCATAACCAATGAAGATACACTGCCTAGTTTTAACATCCAACTTTGACCTTTCATCCTTAGGAACATGTACAAAGGCTTTACACCCAAAGACTCTAAGATGATCATAAGAAACATTCTTACCAGTCCAAACTCTGTCAGGGACATCACCATCTAAAGCAACAGCAGGAGATAAATTGATAACATAAGCAGCAGTATTAAGTGCTTCTGCCCAAAAGGAATCTGACAGCTTAGCATCTGAAAGCATACATCTAACCCTCTCAACTAGAGTTCTGTTCATCCTCTCTGCTAAACCATTTAACTGAGGAGTCTTTGGAGGAGTTTTCTGATGCCTAATACCCTGCTCTCTGCAATATCTATCAAAAGGACCAATATACTCACCACCATTATCTGAGCGGATGCATTTCAATGTCTTCCCTGTTTGTCTTTCAACCAAGGCCTGAAAACTCTTGAACACATCAAGTACTTGATCCTTGGACTTCAAAGGAAATACCCAGAGTTTGCGAGAATGATCATCAATAAAAGTCACAAAGTAAAGTGCACCACCATGAGATCTTACCTTAAAAGGACCACACAAATCAGAATGTACCAACTCCAGCAAATCAAGCTTTCTTGAAGGCGGATGACTCTGAAAAGAAACTCTTTTCTGTTTACCGGCTAAGCAATGAACACATTTCTTCAACTTTGCTTGTTTCACTCCAGAAAGCAAATTTTTCTTAGCCAAACTATCAATCCCCTTCTCGCTCATATGACTCAGCCTTCTATGCCATAACTCTGATGAAGTATCATTCTCCACCAAATTTACTGAGTCTCTGGACATGGAGCCCTGAAATACATACAAGTTAGACAACTTGTCACCACGGGCCACAACCATCAAACCTCTAGTAAGCTTCCACTGGCCAACACCAAGTGTATTAACATAACCCTCATCATCAAGATATCCCACAGAAATCAAATTCAAGCGAACATCTGGAGCATGCTTGACATTATTGAGAACTAGTTTGGAACCATTGTTACTTTCCAAACAAACTGTCCCAATGCCAATAACTTCAACTTCATGATTATTGCCCATTTTCAACGTTCCAAAATTACCTGGAGTATAAGAAGAAAATAATTCCTTCTTTGGCGTGACATGAGAAGTAGCACCAGAATCCACAAACCAGCTAGACTCATCACGAACAAGATTAATGGCATTTGCATCACAAGAAACAAGAAGATCATCATTAGCAACAACAGCAACACGATTTTCATTATCGCCTTCTCTCTTTTGTTGTCTCATATCTCTCTTGTGCTTGTAACAATATTTCATGATATGCCCATTCTTGTGGCAATAGTCACATGTAATATTCTTGTATTTAGACTTTGACTTGCTTCTACTTTTACCTCTATCATTCTGACCTCTGGACTTGTTTCTCCCCCTATCTTCAGTAACCAAAACATCGGAGTGTGAAGCTGAAGAAGATGAGGCTTGAGATCTTCTTCTCATTTCTTCATTCAAGACACCACTCTTAGTATATTCCATGGTTACAACACCACTGGGAGCAGAATTAGTCAAAGAAACTCGAAGAGTTTCCCAAGAGTCTGGCAGAGTATTAAGAAGCCAAAGTCCCTGTATCTCATCATCAAACTTTACACCCATTCCGGACAGCTGGTCAAGAACACCCTGAAAATCATTAATATGATCAGAAATAGGAGTGCCCTCTTTATACCTGATATTCATTAATTGTTTCAATAGGAACAACTTGTTGTTGCCAGTCTTCGAAGCATAAAGTGTCTCGAGCTTGTCCCACAAACTTTTGGCATGTGTCTCATTCACAATATGATTTCTAACATTATCTTCAACCCATTGTCTAATATAGCCACAAACCTGCAGATGCTCAAATTCTCATTCTTCATCATTCAAAGACTGAGGCTTATTAGAAGCAAACACAGGTAAATGCATCTTCTTGACAAATAGAAGATCTTTCATCTTGCCTTTCCAAATATGATAGTTACTACCATTTAAACACACCATTTTGCTCATATTTGCCTCCATCATTCAAAACGACAATCAACAATAACCAATGCTCTGATACCAATTTGTTGGGAAAGACAAGGCACTAACAAAGAATGCCTGACAGGATAACAGCGGAAGAATACCCAAGTCTATACTTTCCCTTTTCGATTTGAACCAAGAGAAGACAAACAACCACAAGCAATATGATAGTAAGGCAGCAAGTAATTCAACCAAACAAATATAACAAGGCAATAATAAACCAATCACACAAGACACCAAGATTTACGTGGAAAACCCTTCGATGTGAAGAGTAAAAAACCACGGGACCAAAAGCTCCACTATAATCACCAAGAGTTACAATATTGTTCTCCAAAATTGGCCACAAAACAAGTGCCAAACAACGAGCAACAACAAAATAAGATTGCACCAAATCTAGAGAATTAAAGGAGCAAAATCACCAATTTCGCAGCTACTGTTCACGACAGCAAAACTGAAGCTGCAGGCCACCAAATCCAACTCTGTCAGTTCCTAATCAAAGATTGAGATGAATATAATATGCTGTCCAAAAATCAGCTCAATCGGACAAGAAACGAAGCGGGAATCGCAATTTGAAGTTGGCTGTTAGGGCTGAATTTTTGACTGCGAAAATCTGCTCTCTTTCTCTCTTTTTGGCTGCTGAAAAACTCTCTGTGTGTCTGAAAATAAGACCTAAATAGACTTATATTTGCCTCATAAGAATGGGCTTATGGGCAAAAATGGGTTGGTCCAAATTGGACTTTTATTTATCCACATAGGAAGGGAAAAAGGTCCATAACCCAACAGTCCAATTGGACATCCTGGTATTGCTATAGCTATGCCCCTGAACTCGTTTTCGTATTTCAATTTTTACTCTTAACGTAATATATGTATTATATTTATAATATCACCATAATAATGAAATGATAAGATTTATGTTAATACGCAATGCAAGGCATGGTGTTTTTCAACTATTGAGTGGATGGGCGGATGGCCCCGAGTTTGCAACCCAATGTGCGATCCGACCCGGGAATAGTTACACATATAGGTTTAACCTAACGGCACAGGAAGGAACCCTATGGTGGCACGCACACGTATCATGGCTACGAGCCACAGTTCATGGTGCCCTCATCATCCGCCCTAAACGTGGTCGCGCTTATCCTTTCCCTAAACCTTATAGAGAAGTTCCTATCCTCTTAGGTACGTATCATATGTATACATACATATACCTTTTAAGTTGTTTAAGTTTACAGAGATAGATTCAAACTTTGAACATTATGAGCTTGAATTTTGAATTCTACTTTTGCACTATTTTAATTACCTAAACGAAATTCTTAATACACCTATAGTGTCCGAGCTAAAATTATTGGATTAAGATGAACTATAAGTGATACACTAGATCTGCGAAAATTACACAAGCAAGTATTTTTGTGAATATTTTACATGTGTTAATTTCCTATTGTAGGAAACCTATATTGGCCCAGTTGGATGGTTCGATCCTTTAGGAATTTAATCGCGTAAAATATGGGATACACGTTGAAATATTAGAAATAAATAGACACAAATAATAACCAATGTGATTGATAACCAAATTTTGTTAATTATGATCCATGATGTAGATGTACTAATGAAACAAAATGTTTTCGCCATATATAGGCTTCTCAGAATGTTTTATTGTGAAACATAGTTATGATTTTTCGACTTAAAATAAGGTCAAAATCCATAAAATGTATGTAAGTTTCTGTTTAAACTTCCTTTAAACTTTTGTATTCTAATTATTGTATTAATTAATTATGGTTTATAGGAGAATGGTGGAATGCCAATGTTGTCGATGTGGAGAATGAAGGGCTTGCTAGTGGTGCTGCACCTAATAACTCAAATGCTTATACTATTAATGGCCAGCCAGGAGATCTTTACCCTTGCTCTTCTAGTAGTAAGAAAAAGAAATAATTTGGTTCCTCCTTTACATAATTTATTTATGTATGGCTAACTTGAGTTTATTATTTTTGATTTTTCATTAGAAACATACAAGCTAATAGTGAAACAAGGAAAAACCTATCTCCTTCGTATAATCAATGCTGCACTCAATAACCAATTATTTTTCAAGATAGCAAATCATAATATGAAAGTTGTTGCGGTAGATGCTGCCTACACCAACCCATACATCACTGATGTAGTTGTGGTGGCTCCGGGTCAGACGACTGATGTCCTCCTGACCGCCAACCAAGCGCCTTCAGCGTATTATATGGCTGCAAATCCCTATGTTAGCGTGGCCGGGGTACCATTTGACAACACTACCACCACCGGAATAATAGTCTACGAAGGTATCAACTTACTCTTCTATTTTTGAACGTAGTTTAACATGTATTGTGTGTTATGTATGTTGTTAGTTAAATCTTGTAACTATACAAACTTACGTTGTCATTATTATCTCATAGATAACTTGATTGTGTAGATATTTTATTACATTGTCACAATCAATGCATAAATTATAGGGAAAATTATGCAAAAAGGCCACTTGTTCTTTTGCTTTATACAAAAACTGGACTAATCTTTTAAAATTACCAAAATTTGTCAAATATTGTTTTCAAACATAGAGTGTATTTCATATCTAAATTTTGAGACTATTTAGAGTTGATCGAGATTGAATTCGTCAGTGTATATTTTATGTAAGTGTATACTTTATGTATAGTCAATGCACACACTTCATGTACAATTAAGTTATATTTAACTTTTTGAGTGCATCATAATGTTTAATAGGCATAAATCTCATATATAGGTCAGTTATATCGTATACTGAATTACACTTCCTATGACTTTCAACATGCTATATAGTATAAAAGTGTATATTTCCTATAATTTTTGGCTATTTTTATGCAAATAAAAACATGCCTTTATTATTATATATATAAACTGATTACTTTGTTCTATGTATTTAAAACTACCAAACTTATAAACTCTTAACTTTTTTTTTTATGAAGGTGCAAAATCATCAACTCCAAAAATGCCAATCCTACCAGCATTCAATGACACAACAACAGCCCACAAATTCTTCACCAATTTGACTGGGCTTGTAACTGGGCCATTTTGGATTCCTCCACCTAGACAAGTGGATGAGCACATGTTTATTACTATTGGGTTGGGCCTACTTGCTTGTGGAAAAACAGGAAATGCAACATGTGGAGGCCCAAATGGGCAAATATTTGGTGCTAGTATGAATAATGCATCATTTCAATTACCAACCAAGATGTCAATGTTAGAGGCATTTTTCAATAATGTTAAAAGAATTTACACTACTGATTTTCCAAACCAACCACCACTGAAATTTGACTATACAAATCCTAACAATAGCTTTAATCCTTCAATTATAATGACTACAAAATCTACAAAGGTGAAGAAACTCAAGTACAATGCAACTGTTGAAATTGTGATGCAAAATACTGCTTTGATTGGGGTGGAAAATCATCCAATTCATTTGCATGGATTTAATTTCCATGTTTTGGCTCAAGGTTTTGGCAATTATGACCCTACTATTGATAAAAAAAAGTTTAACCTTTTTAATCCACAAGAGCGTAACACTATAGCTGTTCCGGTTGGTGGATGGGCTGTTGTTAGATTCCGAGCTAACAATCCAGGTAATCATATACTTCCTACGTATTTTGCCGTCTTAATTTATGTAGTGCACTTTCAGTTTTAACATATTCTAAGATATGTTTTTTTTTTAAAAAAGAACATTCACTATACCTTTGATAAAGTGATATATAGCTGCAAAAATACCTTAAGTCTTCCTTTCTTTTCTAGACTTCATGCTAGGTTAAACAATACCACATATATTGAGACTTTCTCCAAGAGTTATATATAGGTTAATATTTTTCACTTTTAACATTTTATATGAACTAATTGACCTAATAAGAATTAAAAATATGCTTATCTAGGGTTAGATAAATAACATTATTATATCATTTTTGGTGAAGATTTACTCTTTTTTTCCTTTCTTAAACTAATTATTTGTCTAATTACAATTAACAGGCGTATGGTTGATGCATTGTCATTTGGATGTGCATTTGCCTTGGGGATTAGCAACAGCTTTTGTTGTAGAGAATGGGCCAACACCATCAACTAAGCTACCTCCACCACCACAAGATCTTCCAAAATGCTAGTCTCCGTGATAGTTTTTTGTTTTTTTTGGGAGTAGCTTATTATTATTTTTGCATATTTTAAAAATAAATTTCTATTCAATTTAGCTTGCTTTTGCCAATAATTATACTAAAGAGTTAGATCATTACCTTTTTGTCTCATTCCAACAGTAACCTACTTCTTGCATAACAACCCAATGTTTTTCTCACAAGAATTGAATACGTCCAACGAAATTCCCATGTTCAGAAAATTGATCAGCTCAGTATTAGATGTTAGGTTTTATTTGCCCTAAACTTCTTACCATAAATAGGTTTTCCTTTTAGGAAAAAGTTTTGGATTGACTAATCTTTTTTCTGGTAGGAAAAAGGTTTAGGACTCTATAAATAGAGACATGTTCCTTCTAACTTAATCAGCATTCACGATGTAGTCTTAAAGGCTTTAAGAGTGTTGGTTAGGGGGAGAATTTATGGTTCACAAGCTTGATACATTATCACTTGTGTGAACCTCTAATATGCTCAAACTTACTTCTCAAATAAGAATTAAAGCGGTAGTATCAAGTAAAGAACCCAACTACTGAGGTTGGGATCGTTCCCACGAGGAAAATAGTTCAGACTTAACTTTAAGCTATTATTACTATTATTTAGTCAATTATTTCCTTAGAAAACAAAAGACAATAAGAGGGGGGTTTTTATTTCTAAATTAATGAAAATAACTAACTAAATTAAACAACTAACAGATTCAAATCTTGGAGATTAATCAATTAATAAAAGTAACTAGGGTTTAAGTGTTCCCCACAGGTTCCTAACTTGATAATTCTAACCATAACAATTCTTTCCTAGTATCTTGAATGCAAAGTGATAAGTTATGTATTTCTAAATCCTTGGTCCGGCATCTAGAAAATTTCACTCCACACTTTGATCCGGCTACATGTGTTGCTATACTAACCCTTACCTTTACCTCATATTAAGCATTGTATTCGATATTTGACTAATTTATTACCTCGTACCAATTGACACTAGCCTAATAGATAGTATACACTAAATCTATGTTGATAATTCTTTTCCTATTATCTACCTCCTTGGTCCGGCAAGTAGCATTAAGGCGAGTTCTAACGTTGGCCATCCGTTAAAAAGACTTCTAAACGAAAGAATTATCAATACATGCAAGACACTATTCTAGAATTGTTATTTTAATTAGATTTTACCTCATTATTCACCCATGGTTCCCACAACCCTAGTTATGGAGTTTAGTTACCCATAGTCATAATCACAATATTCATATATTTAATATAAGAATTCATGCACTTACTTTGATGAGAAAGAATAAAATCCATAAATTCACTTGATTAATCAATAAAATCACCAACAATCAATTCCAGAAAAAGTGTAACAATTGCTGAAATTAATCATTCAATACTTGAACAAGAGAACTAAAGATTCTCCAAAAGTCTAACAATCAAAAAGTCTAATATCAAAGAGTCTACTAACAAAGATTCTCACATAAAAGAGTCTAAAATAAAAGAGTCTAACCCCAAAAACGAGGTTTTTTGAACTATTTATAAAAAACAAAAACCTAATAAAAGAAGGACTCTAATTACTGAAAATCTGTCAAAACGCGGCTGGGTCGACGGACCTCGTGACGGACCGTCGTGGTCACGACGGGCCGTCATGGCCTCCGTCGTCCCATACTTCACAAATTCTTCTGCTACTCTCCTTATTACCCTTGACGAACAGGTATGACGGACCGTTCCAAGCACGACGGTCCGTCGAGTGTCTCCGTTCCATAATACTTAAACTTCTTGGAATTTGGGTACTGGGACTACTCTTTGATCATTGCGACGAACCAGCAGGACGGACCATCGTGTCTATGACGGTCCGTCATGGACTTTCGTAATCCCACACTTAGGTCAGACTTCCCCATTTTCCTTCAGTAGCTTCACTACGATGCCACCTACGCTCCGTCACAAGCTCGACGGACCGTCACAAGCTCCATAGGTGGTCTCTTCTGCATTTCTTGCTTAAAACTTTCCGCGTTCATCTTTATTTCCTGCAAATAAGGAGAAACTTACATAAAAATCAATAAAATAAGGCTTTTGGACATACAATTAATTTAAGGAAAAAGAATTAAAAATACCGTGAAACCACTGTATATCAACACCCTCAACTTAAATTCGTTGTTTGTCCTCAAGCGACGCACTATGACTCACTACAAAATCTTTGTACAATAGCGTCCATAATTTAGCTTTCGCAATAATTTGGCTATCAATCCCGATCAATCTCATCATGTTTATGCATGTTATCACTATTAGGCTTGAATTATGTGGAATCAGACCATGACACAGACTCACCACGCACTGACACCTATCTTCTTCAATTTCTCACTGAGGTGCTAATATTTCTGGTATTGCAACTAGTGTCCTCACTTCAAAACAACATCCTCATTTTTCACACAATCATTTCAGTTTGAGTATAAAGAATACTTTTCAACACTCACTCTCAATTCAAAACTCATTCATACATATTGCATAAGCTTTCCCTTATTTTCACTGCTTTAAGTTCGCCATACAACTCTTAGGATCACGATAGAACTTTCTTAGCTTGTAACATAGGCTCAGGGTCAGGTAGGGTATACTTAGGTATACTTTAGTGACTTTTTGCCTCCTTGACATATCAGCTAAACATACCACTTTTTATCGTTTTATTTCGCCCAATTTCTCATATTCTTTCACCTTGCTATNAACAATACCTAAAGTTGGGTCAGATCCACGAAAAGGTTGTTTACTGCATTAGCCACCCTCAACTTATGCTTTTGGCATAAGCTGAGGTGCACATGTCCAAGGAGGGACCAGGGCCAACACATTATTCTCAGAAAAGATCAGTTGGGGTGAAAAATAAATGTCTTTTTTAAGCTCAAATCATTTGGATCAAAGAGGGATTAATTTCATTCGTTTTTTTTTAATTTAGGCTAAAAATTGGCTATATTGAACAAGGGCCTATGATCCTTTCCTAATTGTCTATTAAACCTTACTTTTAGCAGGACTAACCAGGCAAGTTCTAGCTCAGTACATATAGTGGACTATTCAAATTTTCCTCACACTCACTTGACATCTCATTACTCTACCAGATTATCGTACACCTAGTTCGAATTTTAGACTTAGGGTCATGCAGTGGTGTATCTCTATGTCATGCTTAGAGCAACGCATTTATCAATTACTATGCCTAGTCATGCATCATTTTCATTACATCAGGATATCATTTTTGTTTTAGCCATCATGCTTCAGAGTTATACTATGTACACAAGATATAGACATGCCGGTTCAACAATAAAAATAATCAGTCTCTTGGGGAAAAAGAACACAGGCAAGAAAACCCCAAAAGAGGATCGTGAATTGGGCTACTCAGACTTCACCCTAGCACTCACTTTCCATTTACCCCACCCCCAACAAAAAGATATGCAATTGTCCTCAATGCATAAAAAAAACTGAAATATGAGTGTAGTATCATTAACAAGATGGTGGGTCCGGTTCCCCGGAACCCACTACCTATGTAGTATGGACACCCTCAGTAGTGTCCTCATCAGCAACAACACTATCAGAAATGCCTCCTGCTGTCTCCACATCTCTGGAGCTAGATGCCCCAGCAGCTGACTTTACAGCCCTGATCCGACGCGCCTCCTCATCAGCAAGCGAGGCTCTCCTCGCAGTCTCCATCTCACGATGCTCCTTCTTCCGTGCTCTAGCCTCATCATTCTCTTGACCCTTGCGCCTCTTGGCATGCTCTCGAGGGGGAGGTGGTGGAATCTCAGAAGTGGCGAATAAGGCAGCCATCACTGTTTCCTCAGCAGGCTCTGCAGAAGGGGCTTCAGACTTAGGCACCCTAGCCTCTAGGATCATATCAATATCCGCTCGCAGACTCTCTACCACAGCCTGAAGGGTCGACACGTCCACCTGAAGGGCTGACCAGGCTAGCACCCGCAACTCAAAAGCGTCCAAGCGCTGATGAACCTCAGCGATCTTTAGCTCTGTGTGCTGGACCATTTTACGCTCCAAGCGCTTCTCCGCCTCAGCAATAGACCTCTGCATCCAAGGCTGGATGTGTTGTAGAAGTGTGGCCATCTGAGCCTCTAGTTTCTGGACCCTAGCAAGCGGGACCAGAGCGGGGAAAGGGGCTGAGCGAGAGGAGCTAGGGGCAGTGCTACTACCCGGGATAGACTCGACCGGGGTAGTGTTAATGGTTTCGGAAGTAGCCTGCGTAGCCGTTCGAGCATGTGCTACCGTATCAGCCAGATTTTCACCAAGTGGAGGCAACTCTGGACGGGGCCCTCTGCGTGGAGCCAACTCATTGACCTCATCCCTGATGAGGCCGATATCAACAGTGCCCAGCGGAGTCTTGAGTTGATCAATGTGCCAGATAGGCACGCCTGGACCTGCATAAGGAAAATATCATGCACGGAAAAGGGTAAGTAGTTATGACCTTGAAAGCCCTCTCGTGCATGACCGTCTGTAGAAGCCAAGCGAAGTCTACCTCAAACCCGGCTATCATCGCCGCCATCAAAACTGCGCGATCCCATGTGATGATATTATCAGCAGCCGTGGGGGAAAGGCAGTGGCGGACAATCAACCATAAGAACTTAGCCGTGAAGGTCAAGTTAGCCTTTTTGATGGCTCTCTTCGACTCCGTTACCCAGTCGGCACCCTCTCCATCAATAGACAAGTGCAGGGCCATCCATCTCTTGGTAGTCTCTCTCAGCGATGGCTCACGTAAGAATTGGCCATGTTTTACAATTTGCCACCGGTAGTCAAACTCGGCGGTGAGAGGGGTCCTGTTGGCATCAACATCCTCGCCGTACAGATACCGGCGGATGACGGGCAGGGAGATGTCGACCTGTATGCCGCGTACTCGGACGTGCTCAAGTGGGGCCTGTTTAGCGGGGGCAGCCCGCCTATCTATCTGTGATCGGAGAGTAGCCACATAAGAGGCGTAAAACTCTCGGACAAACTCCTCACTATAGCGGCCTAAAGAACGAGCTGTCCACTCTAGACGGTGTCTGGTGAAGAGATTGAGGATCTCTGGCATGGTAGGGAGACTTCCCGTAAGGACCCGCCTCTCCAGTGTAAGGGTCCGTGTCATGATGACTTTATCATTTAGAAACTTTGCGTCTGAATACTCTTGGTATTGCCCGTCGACACACCACCAGTTGGGCTGGTCGGCAACCGGGGTGAGAGCACTAGTCGGTGAGCCTGGAGTGGAATCAGGACTGTCAGCCTCATCAGACGAGGCAGACTGTGCAGCTGTGGCGGGTGCAGGGACTTTCTGCAGACCCGGAGGCTTCCTCCGACCACGAAACTCCTAAGGAACCAGACGCTCCTTCTTTATGTGTAGCTGATCCAGAAGGTGTGCAGGTCAGTGTGCGCTCCTCATCAGACTGGGAGGCAGTGATTACACCGGACGCCACCTTTTTGGGTGTAGCTCTGGTTGCACGTGCAGCTCGTGATGGAGTGGCAGTGCCTGGGGGCACGTACTCGGGATCATGCTCATCATCAGAGCCTATAACCAGTCGAGCAGAAAGGGCGACAGACTTTGAACGTCCACGTGCATAAACTCGATCTTGTTTTGGTGCCATTAGAGATAGTACCTGTAAAGAATCAATATTAGTACTAGAAGGAGCAAACAAGACAAGCAAAAACGACACAAAATAAATTTAAGAGCAAAGTTGTAATGACATCTCTGTAGTAACAGTGAAACACGACGGACCAGGTGATGTCTCGTCGTGAGTACGGCGGACCGTCTAGGGTCCGTCATGTCTTACTTCAACTATGTTTATGTGGAGACTCCTGAAGGAAAGTATCTGACAGTTATGACAGATCAGCAGGACGAACCATCGTGATAATAACGTTCAGTCGTCGATGTCCATCATGGGGCACTTAGAAAAAGTATGGAGACCCTTAGGAGAGGGGTCTCTGACTGTCATGATGGTTGTGCAGGACGTACCGTCGTGGGTATGACGGTCCATCGTAGATGTCCGTCAGAGGACACTTGGAAAAAAAATGGAGACCCTTAGGACAAGGGTCTCTGAAAACCATGACGGTTGTGCAGGACGGACCGTCGTGTTAATAACGGTCCGTCATCGATGTCCGTCAGAGGGCATTTAGAAAAAGTTGGAGACCCTTAGGAATAGGGTCTTTGACAACCAGAACGGTTGTGCAGGATGGACCGTCAAAGGTATGACGGTACGTCGTAGATGTAAGTTAGAGGACACTTGGAAAAAAGTTGGAGACCCTTAGGACAACGGTCTCTGACAACCATGACGGTTGTGCAGGACGGACCGTCGTGTTAATGATAGTCCGTCTTAGATGTCCGTCAGAGGACACTTAGAAAAAGTTGGAGATCCTTAGGAATAGCGTCTCTGACAACCAGAACGGTTGTGCAGGGCGGACCGTCGTGGGAACGACGGTCCGTCGCATGTGTCCGTTGGTGGACACTTAGAGAAAACGAACAGTCGGGTGTTGGAACAGACCCTATGACGGTCCGTCGTGGGTACGACGGTGCGTCATCGGGGTCTCGTTCTGTCATTCAGTGGTAGAACTGAGGATGCCACAATCATCCCTTGTGACTCAAATGGAATACTTAGTGTTAACCAACATGTTTCTAACCCAAATACCTACCAAACTAGCAATGCTAAAGCACCTATTTCTCGTGTTTTAACAAGGCAATTCGAGGATTCTCAACCTAGGTCAGACAAAATTGGATCAAAGAATGAAGACCCACCAAAAAGAAATAGGCTAATACTAATTAAAAAACAAAAATGCAATGTAAATGGGTAGAGATCAGAGACACATACCTGAGAAGAGGAGAAAAACAAGCAAATAAGACACTTGGTTATCAAGAGCAGAACCATAGCAGCAGAAGCGACGGTCCGTCATGGGTTCCGTCGCGTGTGCTCTAATTTTGAAAATAAATGAAAGAGGTACCTGGCACGACGGATTCATGCGATGGACCGTCGCATGCGTGACGGTCCGTCGATGTATCCGTCAATGACTATTGCAGAGAGATTTTCTGCAGAATAGCCTGGTGATCTGCTACCTGCAAATTTAAAACCCATTAGTAGAAAATGCTACCATTACTAGAAAGAAAACTATAAGTATTGGGTTGTCTCACAACTAGCGCCTGATTCAACGTCGCGGCACGACTGAAGACACTTGATTACTCAGACTTTATCAAGATGGTATGCCTCGATCACTTCATTCGCCGATTCAACATGCTCGAAATAGATTTTTATTCATTGTCCATTCACCTTAATCCACACACCCTCCTTGGTTTCCAACTCAACTGCTCCATGAGGAAATAGTTGGGTAATCAAGTAAGGGCAAGTCCATTTAGACTTGAGCTTGCCCGGAAACAAACGCAACCTAGAATTGTATAAAAGCACCAAATCCCCAACCATAAACTCTCGTTTTTCAATTTTTAGGTCATGGTGCTTCTTCATCTTTTCTTTGTAGGATATAGCAGATACCGATTGGAGCTCACCACTCTGCCTCATGGACCTACAAATGTTGAAGGTCACTTCTTCATTGTTCAATCGAAATTTCATCTTCCCCTTTTCCATATCAACTAAGGCTCTACCCGTAGCGAGGAATGGCCTCCCAAGAATAACAGGCACTTCAAAATCGACTTCACAATCAATAATAACAAAGTCTGCTGGAAATATGAACGACTCCACTTTTACTAGCACATCGTGGAGTATCCCTATAGGCCTTTTTACTGTTCAATCGTCCATCAGTAGCCGCATCGCAGTGGACTTTGGATCACCCAAACCCAACTTCTTGTAAATCGAGAGGGGCATGAGATTTATGCTTGCCCCCATATCACATAGTGCTTTCGCAAAATGTAATGACCCGACTGTGCAAGGAATAGTGAACGCACCCGGATCTTCTTTCTTTTGTACTAGAGATCTTGTAGAAATAGCACTACAATGCTCCATTCTATCATCATCCTCAAATGTGACCAATCTTTTCTTTGTAACCAGATCTTTCATAAACTTGTCTTAACCGTGCATTTGTTCTAAAGCTTCTACCAAAGGGACATTGATAGAAAGCTGCTTCAACATTGTTATAAACGCTGATATTTACCATCCTCGGTCTTTTTCACTAATCTTTGAGGAAGGGGGTGGTGGTCTAGGCATGAGAATTACCTTTGTAGGCACTTCATCATCTTTTCCAGTGTTATCTTCTACTTCACCAGTAACCTCTACCACTTTATCATTATCTTTTATCACCTTTTCCTCATTAGACGGCACAGGTGGGTCAATGGTTTGCTTACCACCCCGAGTAGTGATTGCCATACAGTGTCCATCATTTTTCAGATTTTGGACAGTGTTGCTAAGAAGAGTGCCCAGTTGCCGTGTGTTCACAGTCGCAGATAATTGGGCCATTTGCAACTCAAGCTGCTTAATCGATATTGCATGTGTATCGACTTTCTGCCCAATACCCGCTAAATCACTCCTTAACTCTTTAATGTGCTCATCACTAGCATCGAACCTCCTCATCATTTTGTGCAACATATCCTCAAATCGCTCCATACTACCTCCACCATCCCTAGGAGTAACTTCACGATTTTGAGAAGGAACATAGGGCCCATTCCTATCATTTCTATTACCATAGTTACCCCTGTTGAAGTTGTTGTCGCGGTTGTAATTTCCATCTCGGACATAATGACCCTCACGATTATAGTTACCATAAATCCGACCTTGGTTTCCTTGACCTTGGCGCCAATTCTCTTGATTAGAGCCTTGGGCACTCGGTCGGAAACCCCCCGTCTGCTCATTTACCGCTTAGGAATCCTCCTCATAATAACATTCATCATTTGGTGGTGGTGGTTTAGACAAGTAGTTAGCTACATTTATCTTCTCTGCACCCCTAGTGACATGTTTTAATACCAACCCAAGATCAGTTCTCATCTGAGCCATCTCTTCACGAATCTCATCTGTGGCTGGGTTGTGTGTGGATTGCACTGCGAAGGTATTTCTTCCAGTATCTGACTTCCTAGTACTCCAAGCTTTATTATTCCTGGAGATTTTCTCTAACTTTTCGGCAATCTCGGCATAAGGACACTCCCCATAAAAACCACCCGCTATAGTATCCAATACCGCTTTATTATTATCGTCATGTCCCCGATAGAAGTATTCCTTCACTGACTCATCATCTATGCGGTGATTGGGTACACTTCTCAAAAATGAAGTGAATCTATCCCAAGAACTGCTAACTGACTCTCCTGGTATTGCCACAAAGTTGTTCACTCTATCTTTGTGATTTAGTTTCTTGGAGACCGGGTAGTCACGTGCTAAGAAAACGTCCCTTAGTTGGTTCCAAGTGAAAATTGAGTTATAAGGGAGCTCAGTGAACCAAATAGCAGCCTTTCCCGTCAGTGAGAGAGGATATACTCTTAGCCCTATTAAATCCAAATCCAAATCAGGCCTCCCTACACGGCTTTTACACACTGCCCTTACCTTAGCTATATGGGCATGTGGGTCCTCAGAAGGTAGCCCTGAAAACAAACCTCTAGCAGTGAGCATTTGCATCAGACTACTAGTTACCACAAAGGTGTGGCCTTGTGGTAGAGGGGGCAAGACAAGTGGCCAATCAGAGTCTGCAATATTATCATAACCTCTGTAGTATTCTTGAGGGCGTGGAGCAGGATTTTGTCCCCTTTGTTGATTTTCACCCTGATCATCGGGTAATAACTGACCATGAACATCAACAGGAGCTAGAATGTTCTGGTTTGGATCATCATCGTTAATACCCAAGTTTCGATTCATATTGCGTAATGTACGCTCTAATTCGTGATCTTAGGGAAACAAGGGTTCTCTTCCTCTCCGTGTATTTGGCATACAAGGAAGATAGTTCTGCAAGAATCAAAAACAATAAAAAAAATTGAATTAAGAAAATTTCGACTAAACTTTAGTAATAAGTTTAAGTTAATGTAAAAGCTACTTTCCCCGGCAACGACGCCAAAATTTGATACGCTCAAACTTACTTCTCAAATAAAAAATAAAGCGGTTGTATCAAGTAAAGAACCCAACTAATGAGGTTGGGATCGTTCCCACAAGGATAATAGTTCAGACTTAACTTTAATCTATTATTACTATTATTTAGTCAATTATTTCCTTAGAAAACAAAAGACAATAAAAGGGGGTTTTTTATTTCTAAATTAATGAAAATAACTAACTAAATTAAAGTAAACAACTAACAGATTCAAATCTTGGAGTTTAATCAATTAATAAAAGTAACTAGGGTTTAAGTGTTCCCCATAGGTTCCTAACTTGATAATTCTAACTATAACAATTCTTTCCTAGTATCTTGCATGCAAAGTGATAAGTTATGTATTTCTAAATCCTTGGTCCGGCATCTAGAAAATTTCACTCTGCACTTTGGTCCGGCTACATGTGTTGCTATACTAACCCTTACCTTTACCTCATATTAAGCATTGTATTCGATATTTGACTAAGTTATTACCTCGTACCAATCGACACTAGCCTAATAGATAGTATACACTAAATCTATGTTGATAATTCTTTTCCTATTATCTACCTCCTTGGTTAAGCAAGTAGCATTATGGCGAGTTCTAATGTTGGCCATCCGTTAAAAAGACTTCTAAACGAAAGAATTATCAATACATGCAAGACACTATTCTAGAATTGTTATTTTAATTAGATTTTACCTCATTATTCACCCATGGTTCCCACAACCCTAGTAATGGAGTTTAGTTACCCATAGTCATAATCACAATATTCATATATTTAATATAAGAATTCATGCACTTACTTTGATGAGAAAGAATAAAATCCAGAAATTCACTTGATTAATCAATAAAATCACCAACAATCAATTCCAGAAAAAGTGTAACAATTGCTGAAAGTAATCATTCAATACTTGAACAAGAGAACTAAAGATTCTCCAAAAGTCTAACAATCAAAGAGTCTAATATCAAAGAGTCTACTAACAAAGATTCTCACATAAAAGAGTCTAACATAAAAGAGTCTAACCCCCAAAACGAGGTGTTTCGAACTATTTATAAAAAAACAAAAACCTAATAAAAGAAGGACTCTAATTACTGAAAATCTGTCAAAACGCGGCTGGGTCGACGGACCTCGTGACGGACCGTTGTGGTCACGACGGGCCGTCATGGCCTCCGTCGTCCCATACTTCACAAATTCTTCTGCTGCTCTCTTCATTACCCTCAACGAACAGGTCTGACGGACTGTTCCAAGCACGATGGTCCGTCGAGGGTCTCCGTTCCATAATACTTAAACTTCTTGGAATTTGGGTACTAGGACTACTCTCTGATCAATGCGACGAACTAGCAGGCACGACGGTCCGTCATGGACTTCCGTAATCCCACACTTAGGTCAGACTTCCCCATCTTCCTTCAGTAGCTTCACTACGATGCCACCTACGGATCGTCACAAGTTCGACAGACCGTCACAAGCTCCGTAGGTGGTCTCTTCTGCATTTCTCGCTCAAAACTTTCCGCGTTCATCTTTGGACAGATTTCCTGCAAATAAGGATAAACTTACATAAAAATCAATACAAAAAGGCTTTTGGACACACACTAAATTTAAGTAAAAAGCATTAAAAATACCGTGAAACCACTGTATATCAACCTCACATGTATTCTGAGTGAATTGGTAGAGGTTGTTTCCCTCCATATTTTTTACTCTCATATTTATAATGGATTGATCATTTCCTTTGTGGACGTAGGTCATTGACCGAACCACATTAAATCTTTGTGTCTTTTGGTATATCTTGTTTGTCTTCTTACTCGTGGTCTTTTGAGGTTTTCTTTGCTAGCTTCCTCATTTACACCTGCTTATTTCCGGTCTTAACACGTGGTATCAGAGCTAGATTCAATGATGGAATCAGGTTTAGTGGTTCGATGATCGATGATTGAACCAGGTTAGAAGGAGGTGTTAATCTTGACGGGTGTAGTTCTAGCCACAACCTTTTTGACAGTACTGAAGATTTTGTTGGAGAAATTGTTTCGGGGAGGTTCTTTGTGTTGAGACATAAATTTTGCAAAGGAGATTATGGAGAGGAGAAGCAAGCTGTTGAAGATTAAGTAAAGAAGGTGGAAAAATTTATTTTGTCAGAAATTCAGGCCAAGGGGGAGATTTGTTAGGTTTTATTTGCCCTACACTTCTTACCATAAATAAGTTTTCCTTTTAGGAATTGGTTTTGGATTGACTAATCCTTTTTTTGGTAGGAAAAATTTTAGGACTCTATAAATAAAGGCATGTTCCTTCTAACTTAATCAACATTCACAATGTAGTCTTAAATGCTTTGAGAGTTTTGGTTAGGGGGAGAATTTATGGGTCACAAGCTTGATACATTATCACTTGTGTGAATCCCCCATGTATTCTGAATGAATCGGTAGAGGTTGTTTCCCTCTGTATTTTGTACTCTTATATTTATCTCATATTTATACTGGATTGCTCATCTCCTTTGTGGACGTAGGTCGATTGACCAAACCACGTTAAATCTTTGTGTCTTTTGGTATATTTCTCATTTGTCTTCTTACTCGTGGTCTTTCGAGGTTTGCTTTGATAGCTTCCGTATTTACACCTCCTTATTTCCGGTCCTAACATTAGAAGCGAAAGGGAAGGAGAGAAGGAGACTCTTATGACTTGTTAGAGTTCACTATTAATCGAGCAAATAGGTCCTTAGACTTGTATGGGTGTACAGATCCAATGCAAAGTGATGTTTGTATGAGTGTGCATACCCAACCTGCCACTGCTTCGAGACTTAACTAACTTTTTATTAATAAACGAGCAATCCCCGATGGCCAGCTGATGCATGGTTCAAACACAATAGGTAATGGGACTCAAGAAGGCTCAAAATTCGATCACATATCTTGCTAAACTCAGCCTCAATTTTGCCTCAACTAGCTTGGCCATGTACACATTTTCCTCCACGGGAACATAATTTTCAATTAAATTGTGAACAAATAGAAGCAAACTTTTTCACCTCTTCCATCACACACATTCATCAACTCATAGAGAAATTAACAATGAAAAATAGAGACTAGACACAGAAATACAGGACAAATTACAAAATTGTCGTAGCAGCTATATAATTGCTTTTCAGAATCTCAAAATTAAATGGTTACACGAGAATTTGAAGACCTGTAATGACAACTATATAATTACATCTGCACTTAGCATTGACACAAGAGTTGAGATATTTTGATAAACTTAGTTACACAAAAAGATTTAACATGCTCATGCGCACATTAATAATCAGAGGTGCAAAAAAAAAAAGCCATTGTTTTCCCACTTTGAAGTATTTTCAAGAAAAAATACTAAACTAGTATAGCCACTTATATCACAAGTTCACCGTACTTCAAAGTTTATCATGGACAACCATCCACATCATTGTCTGATGATCATGTTCACCCATACGTAAAAATAATGCCATCTTTTTTCGTCTTTACAGAGAATCATTGCAACTTTTATAAGTTGATCAGTGCTGTACAACTAAAATATAAGGGATTCAAGGATAGAATAAACTTGACCACAATCTGATCGATCCCGATCCCCCATCTTTTTAATCAAGGAACCAATTCTTTTGTCTTGATCTCAGTAAAGTTTTTCATAACTTCAATCATACCCGTAAGAAATGTCTCACTATCATCCTCTACTATTTTTTGTCCTTTTCTTGCTTTGCTCTTTCTCATTAACATTAAAACATAACCTTTTAGAATACTAACCTTGTTTATGACTTTTTCGTGATCCAGCTTGTTCATTTTCAGAACCAGCAACATTTTTACTCCACTAAATGAACTAAGTTCGGTGAAATCTTCAGCTGTAGCAAATCCACCTTGTCCAGTGACATTTTCAGATTCTTAAGCACCAACTTTAGAGCTATAGTAAGCATTTTATTCTTCTTCTTCAAGATCAACATCAATCGAAAATCTCAAACTCATGTCATTAGAATGTTGTGGAGCTTGAATCTTTTAAATTTCTTTAGTAGCATCTAGCGGCCCTTCAACGAACTCTCCTGTTGCTCTATATTTACCAAAGATTTCTTCCCAATCCTCAAGCAGTGGCCATTTCTTAATATTCATTTTCCTGGCTTGTGGATCAATCTATAACATATAAAAATAAAATAGAACAATATGATATTAATTAATTGTAAAAGGATCTAACGAGACACAAGATGTTATTGTATATGGGATGATAACAATTTACTCGATCACTAGTTTAAAGGCACATCAACTATGAATAATTAAAGTAACTAATAAGGAAAGTACCATATGAAATAACAAAAATATATAATTACTTTTATAAAGTCAATCCAATGTTTTGGATCGTCAACTATATAGTTCCATCACTATATTGGAATCCCAAGCCACTTCGAGTCTTCAACAAAGCTATATTTCTATAAAATCTTTTCCAATATCTCATTTTATTTTTGATATGTGGTTCACCTTTCAATCCACTTCTAGGATGCTGTTTGTGTATATAGCGCTCTAACTACATCAAGTGCACTGGTCTAAAGGTTCCATTATCACCTCTCCAACCATTAACATACAACTCTTTAAGTCCGTTTAAAAGAGTTTGTTCGTCTTCTAGAATCTGTCCTTCGTTGAAGGTGTTGTGTTGCTTGATTTTTTTAATTTCCTATTTGATGATGTTTGACTATTCATTTCGCATGTAAGAACTTGTGCGACAGATTATCAAAAAAATCAGGAAGAACCAAATATCATAAGATTGACTATAAACTAAAGCATACAACAAAAGAGATGTGAAGAGTACGTAAGGGTGTGCAATTAAGGTCACAAAAAAAATAGAACTTTCTCTCAGTTAAACAATTTATACTAGGCCAGTTCTAACGAGCAAATGAAGTCCAAAAAAGGTTCTATAGCTAACAAGTAGCAACATAGTTCAAAATCTAGCAATATATACATTGTTAAATCTTGCACCAAACATGTATTGAGCCAACTCATCCTTCCAAGCGGTCCATTCCAATTATTTAACAACATCAATATTCTCGTGTTGATACTCAATTTTTTATTCTATATCAATGTCTAAGGGATCCACTCCCTCTCTCTACGAATGAAATTATGAATCAAGCAACAAACACTAATGATCCTATTATGAACCTTAACCGAGTACCATGAAGAACTTCTAAGAATTCCCAACGTCCTTTCCAAATGCCCTTTCAATTATATTACGAGCTCTAGCATGCCTTACGTTGAATAGATCTTCTTTACATCGAGAGGATGGATTATCGCCGCGCCAATCCTTTAACAAATATCTATAACCTCGATAAGGTGAAAGAAATCCTTTTCTATTCGCTATCCTCCGTGACACAAACAATAGTTACCTATAATATAAACATATAATTTAGTTACTAGTACCATTCTTTCTATGATGTAACTTGAAAGCATGTAAAAGGCCTACCCTTATGAATTTTCAAACCATTCCTTCGTACTATAGCATCTCGTAATACGCAACCATCGGCAGCCAAACCTTTCAATCTAGGTGACATATAAGTAAAATTTATATTTCTATGACAAACTTCAAAAACATTAGTTGCTATCTCTAATTTTCTTGTTTTATTTCTTGGTTTGTGTTTGATTGGAACTCTAATGGGAATGTAAGTACCTTCTAGTGCACTTAAACAACCCCTTAACATAAATTATAGTGTTATCTCAAAATATATAAAATTATTCTAAAACTATTAAAATTAGATATTTTGTATATAAGTTAAAAGATGCCAAACAACAATTTCGCCTACCTCAAACCATTTCCATCGATCTTCAATCTCATCCTCAAGTACCGGTTTAGGATTAACAAGTATCAATGGAGTTAGTTTGGGAATACCACTCAAGCATTTGTTGAAAGCCTGACTTGCGCTCCATCCTGATCTAATATAATCAACCTTGATGGATCTATTTTTCTCGTGATGAGCCAAGATATTTAAAAATATTGCCAATTTTTTGCTACTTGACATACTTTTACTATGAGTCAGACCTCCAATATTCTTAGTTAAGATAACTTAAGTGTGAAAGGCATTTCTATCCATTCTTAACTTATCGATATATACACTACCATTATCATTTATGATGTAAGTGAGAAATGATTTTCGAAACTCAAACACTCATAGGATATCTAACCTCATATATGTTTCGACATTGTCTTCTTAGAGAATGACCATAACTAACCACGAAAAGACAAAAAAGGAGAACAAGAACTTACTAAAACACTATCTCCACAAGAATACTATATTCAATACGTGATAATGGTTGAAGATCCATAATAACGCCTATATTTTCCATAAAAATAAGATGGAATACATATAAAGCTTTTAATAAGTATCTATGTGCATAGATTCCTAATTTTCGGCCATATAAAGAGTGAAATAGATGAGCTTAAAGCATATTAAAAGAACAAGGTAAACCTAAATTTCATCTTAAATTGTGAAAGATATGTAGGAAAATATAAATTTTAATGAAAGATAAGAGTACTAACCTTGTGAAGACGATCAAACAATGTTTGATTGAGTAAAAGGAAGAAGAAATCTACTCTTGAATTTCCATAGACAAAGTACTAAGAAGATGAAAGGTTTCTAAAACAATTACTATGAAAAATGTTTTTTTAAAAGGTTTTGAGGGTACTTTTGTAATTATATAATCTAATGCAAGTGTTAAAATGCTATGTATTACTAATACCTACAATTTCTTGGTATTAGTAATACACAAATTAATACACAATATAGTGTATACTAATGCACACATCTAATGCATGCATTATTTTATCTAATACACTCTACCAAACGACTCCTAAGGGTTGTATTTAGCTATATAATTAACTAAAATTCTTTTGATTTATTGAATCACTATGTTTAGCAAGAATACTCTATGATAATGAAGCTAATATTTTTCTATTTATTTTTCTACTTTGGGAAAAGAAGTACAAATGAAAAATAGTATGTATAATAATATGCATATCCAGTAGGTATTATAGGCCAACCGAGCAATAGTTCGACATATATATTGTAAAAAGTGTGGAATGAACTCGCTAATAAGTCAACCCGACAGCCCAATAATTTAAGAGAAATCATATATAAACAATTGACCATCAAAATATTCAATCTACTTTTCTTTAGAGCATATTGGACCAGATGAATAAAGTAAAACTTCCAATACCCTTTCACAATTAAAATGATCAAAAAATCAGTGAGGAATATTATTAAATTTTAAATTTTTCAAGAATTATTTTCTTTCTTAGAATAGTGCAACTTAAATATTTGACTTTTAACAAATATTAATAGTTTATTTATTTTTTACCAAAGTGAATTTTTTTATCCATTTGGAATGCCATGTGACAAGGTTTATTTTTAAATGAAAGAGATTATTGTATTACACACATCCCTGAGGCGTGTTTCTCTAACTAATATGTGATAGGTTAGATATGAAACTAAAAAAAAGAGATAATTTTTTTACATGGATGAAAACATTTCTCAAAAACTATTTTTTCAATTTTTTCATATTCGATAGGTAAGAATGTCACCAAGATGGATTATAGTGCAATGGTAAGACTGTTTTATCCTTAACTACATACTTTGAGTTTAAGCACGGGGTATGCAAAAAATCTTGATGGGAGTGTCACCCCTTGAATGAGTCCTGTAGTTCTCCAATGTAGGCTCCCGACACCGAGTGGAAAACCTAAAAAAGATTTGGTAAGAATGATTTAGAAAGAAGGTTCCTTAAAGATGAAAAGAAAAAAAGAAGAGAAAAACTCCTCTAATGTATGGAGGTAAAACAAGTGGCGTTGCACATTGATTATGTCCTCCTCACCCTCCAACACACCTCATCCTTGCCTCATCCTTTTATCCCCCATTCACACCCCTCAGCGGACCCAACCTCACTTCCATGAGTATTTTTCTACATTATGTACAAATACATTACGATAATATTTCTCATATGCCTATTGAATAAAGAAAATAAGTAAGTGACCTGCTTATTTTTATTGGTTTGGAACACACCTAAAGAGGTAGAATATAGTTCCAGAAGCTCCAAATTCTATTCCATAATATATCATCAAAAGATACATAATGTTAGAGGCTAATTAACAATATATATTTTTGTTGACCCTTTTAATTAAACACAACTTAGCAAAAATACTAAATTATGGTAGACAATTATTAAAAAGACATGAATTTGTGCCACAACATCGTTTGTATCTCTTCAATTAAGTACACATTTTATCAACACATGTCTCCTGAATGTTCTGCTCCATTTTAAACAATCCTTTTCCTCTGTTATTATAAAAAAATAATAAAAAGGAAAACTTAACAAAATTACTACTTTCGGCCTATAAGGTGTTTTTTTTATTATGATACTTTGTAAATATTGTATAATGTACCACCCCAAAAGTTTCAAACCTAAGATCCAAATCATTCTAATAAAACCTCGCAACTCTATTCTTAAATTTAAATCGTTCATGTAACACCTTGAACTTCGAGAAAGGCTAAATAAGGATAACATGCAATTACGCAAACTCAAAATGGACCATGGACCCTTCACGCAATCCTAAATGATACGTTTAGGGGAGGTAGCCGACCGTCCATGACTACCAGAATTTGAGTCACCTTGATGGCACCCAAGACGGCATGTTGTGACTTGTATGGACTCTTCAGGGTTTCTTACAAGTGACCCGTCAACTTTAATGTTATTGTCAATTCTTTGAATTTGGGAATGATTTTGGATACGATTTAAGGTCAATAAAATCTCCTGACTCAAAGTTGAGTTGAAAACTTTCTAAGCAATAATGTTTCAATATGAGATTTTACTTGGGTCAGCTTCAAATGACCATATCTCTCAGTACATAAGAAATTAGGTAGCCCATGACCTAACAAATTAAAGTTCAATGAGTTCTCTGTTCAAAGTCACCAAGTTTGCTCCATTTCGAGTTTAGAGTAAAAAGTTATGCTTGTCATACTGTCGAAGTTTCATAGATGGATATACGGCCAGTGAAGTGTTTCACGGACCATGGATCCCTAAACAGTCTGTGAAGCCTTCCTTTTAAGGCACTCCAATAGTTTTTAAGTTGGGGTCGTTTTGGTATTCTCCTTATGTTTTTTAACCCTTATTCTAAGTTACAACCACGCCGTTTTAGTTAAGGAATTAGAAAGTCTTAATCAGAATTTAACGTTCATTAACACTTCATGTTATTAGAGAAAGGTACTTAGAGGAGAAAATATAGGAATGCAATCGTTCATCGATCGTCGATTTTGCTAAGAATTTTATGCTTGTCGATATTTAAGCATGAGCTCCATTAGTTGAGTGATCTTGATATGAGTAGTATCGTTGAGTACTAAGTATTGAGTTTTTCTATACTTTTATTAAGATCTTTGAGTTGAGTTGTTCATGTCTATATTTAAGCATGAACCATTATTTTGAGTTATGAAATTTGAGAATCTTTTAAAGTCAACATTTCGGTTTTAATCTAAGTTTTTGCGAAAGAGTTAAGAATTGAGCAAGAGTATAAAGGAATTAAGTATTTCCAAATGTTTTCATTTTTACATGAAGAAAGAGAGCCTTATTTTGAGAAAAGTAAAAGAGTTTTCAGAAAGATTGAGTATAGAGCAATTACCTCTTAAAGGGACTTTTTGAGTAATTATTGTTGGGTTTTAGCAAGTGTGAATGGGATAAGAAAAGAGAGAATATGAAAAGTGAGGGAACTACTTTGGAGGGAAAATGAAAAGTCATTTGCAAAGTGCAAATGAAAAGTCATTTCTCCCATATCGGCAAAAGAAAGGGAAATTGTTGTCCTTATAGAAGGAAACACTTCCATTACTTCTTAAAGAGCTAAGAAGAAGATACCTCCTCGCGCCGTCGTCGTCGTCGCTCGCTCGGCCTCGGCTTCGGCTTCGGCTTCGGCTTCGGATTTGGATTTGGATTATTTTCCTAACAGACACAATTTTTGGAAAAGTTGTTATTTTTTCCAAAAGACACAACTTTCTGGATAAAATGGGTCTGAACAGATTTCACTGAACAGACACGTTCCTTGCTGAAAATGGCTATAAAAGGAAGTCAATTTTCGATTTTTTCAAACACTGAAAATTTTTCCTTCTCTGCATTTATTTTTCTCTCAAACAAAATCAAAGTGTCGATCGCCTGAGTCTGTGTGACTTGTTGCTGTTCTTAAGTTCGTTGAAGTTAAAGAACTTTGAGGTACCACTATTTTTTTAACAGGTTTAATCCGTTTTATCTTGGGAGAAATTAATCCATAACCTTGGGTACAGTGAGAGGATTAAATTTTTTAAGGACACTTAGTAGTTTCTGTGGACTCGGATTAATTCTTGTATTTTATATTTTTTCTGCTTCATCTTATTTCTGTTTCTGTTTATTAACCTTATAAATACAGGTTATTGTAAGAATAACAATCCTAAGAAATTTAACAGTTTCTGTATTTGTGGTTTCTGGAGATTAAAACATTTATGGTTTTCTACTCTGCTTGAATTTTTAAAATTCATCCGATTAACGATTAAAAGAACATAAAAACTTTATTGTTAAATCAGAAACAGTTTGTGTAAAGATTTGTTCTTTACTGTTAGTATTTCAAATACTTAACTTATCTACCATTTGAGACAGAAAAAAATGACTAATTCAAGTCAAACAAATGCTGGAATAGTAAGTGCTGCAACAACATCGGTTGCACATAATCGTTCAAATGCTGCCTTAGCGCCGGCTGAGAAACCTGCAAAGTTTTGTGGAGTCAACTTTAATTGATGGCAGCAAAAGATGTTCTTCTATATCACCACATTGAGTCAGCAGAAGTTCATTAATGAGAATGTTCCTGTTATGTCAGATGAAACTCCGGCTGATGAATGATTCTTGGTAACAGAAGCATGGACACACTCATATTTTTTGTGTAAAAATTATATTTTGAGTGGTCTGCAAGATGATCTGTACAATGTGTACAGCAATGCCAAAACCTCAAAAGAACTCTGGGATGCTTTAGAAAAGAAGTACAAAACAGAAGATGCCGGAATGTAGAAATTCATTGTGGCAAAATTTCTGGACTATAAGATGATAGACAGTAAGACTGTCGTCACCCAAGTTCAAGAATTGCAGGTCATAATCCATGATCTCCTTGTTGAAGGATTGATTGTGAATGATGCTTTTCAAGTGGCTGCAATTATTAAAAAGTTACCTCCATTGTGGAAGGACTTTAAAAACTACTTGAAACACAAACGCAAGGAGATGACTGTTGAAGATCTCATAGTAAGGTTGAGAATCAAAGAAGATAATAAGGCTGCAGAAAAGAGGTCACGTGGTAATTCAGCAATATCTGGAGTAAATTTTGTTGAAGAAGATCCCACAAAATTAAAGAAAAGAAAGAAAGCATCTGGTCCAAAAAGCAATCCTCCTAAGAAGAAATTCAATGGAAACTACTTTAACTCTGGTAAACATGGTCATAGGCTAATGAATGCCGGGGTCCTAAGAAGGACAAAAAAAAGAAGGATCAAGCAAACTTGGCTGAATCCAAAGGAGAAATGGACGATCTCTGTGCAATGCTTTCAGAATGTAACTTGGTTGGAAATCCAAGAGAATGGTGGATAGATTCTGGTGCCTCATGCCATGTTTGTGCCAACAAAGAATTATTTTCATCATATACTCCAGCACTTACAGATGAAAAATTATTTATGGCAAACTCCGCTGTTGCAAAGGTGGAAGGAACTGGCAAAGTCCTATTAAAGATGACATCAGGCAAGGTGGTGACTTTGAATAGGGTCTCATATGTTCCAGAATTGAGAAAGAATTTAGTTTCAATTCCAGTTCTGACCAAGAATGGATTTAAATGTGTATTTGTTTCTGATAAAGTAGTAGTAAGCAAAAATGATATGTATGTAGGAAAAGGCTACCTTAGTGATGGCCTTTTCAAACTCAATGTAATTGCAGTTGATATGAATAAAGATTTTGCTTCTTCTTACTTGCTTGAGTCTAAATGTTTATGGCATGAACGTTTGGGACACGTTAATAACAAAACCTTGCGAAAACTGATTAACTTAAATATTTTGCCAAAATTTGAGTGCAATAAATCAAAATGTCAAATTTGTGTTGAATCTAAGTATGCTAAGCATTCTTATAAATCTGTTGAAAGGAATTCAAATCCTTTAGAATTGATTCACACTGATATTTGTGACATGAAGTCAACACCATCACGTGGTGGGAAAAAGTATTTCATAACTTTTATTGACGATTGCACTAGATATTGTTATGTCTATTTGCTAAATAGTAAGGATGAAGCAATAGATGCATTTAGGCAATATAAAACTGAAGTTGAAAATCAGTTAGATAAAAAGATCAAAATGATCAGAAGTGATAGAGGTGGAGAATATGAATCTCCATTTGCAGAAATATGTTTAGAAAATGGAATAATCCATCAAACTACTGCTCCCTACACTCCTCAGTCTAATGGAATTGCAGAAAGGAAAAACCGAACTTTAAAAGAAATGATGAATGCATTACTTATAAGTTTAGGTTTACCACAGATCTTGTGGGGGGAAGCTATCCTTACAGCAAATCAGATACTTAATAGAGTGCCTCACTCAAAGACAAATGTAATTCTATATGAGAAATGGAAAGGTAGAAAACCCAATTTGAAATATTTCAAAGTGTGGGAGTGTCTAGCCAAAGTCCAAGTTCCTATACCTAAGAGGGTAAAAATAGGACCTAAGACTGTGGATTGTGTATTCATTGGATATGCCACAAACAGTAAGGCATGTCGATTTTTGGTTCATAAGTCCAAACATCCGGATATTCATGATAATACGGTAATGGAATCAGATAGTGCTGAATTTTTTTGAACATATCTATCCGTATTAAACTAGACTTGAGTCATCTAGTGGGGGATCTAAACAATCCAGAGAAGAACCAAAAGAGAATGAACAAAATGAAGAAAGTCCAAGACGCAGTAAACGTCAAAAGACATCTACTTCATTTGGATCAGCTTTTGTAACATTTCTTCTTGAAAGTGAGCCTCAAACATTCAAGGAAGCAATGTTGTCTAGCGACTCAACCTCTTGGAAGGAGGCTGTTAATAGTGAAATTGAATCAATCTTAAGCAATCATACTTGGGAGTTGGTTGATCTTCCTCCAGGTAACAAACCCTTGAGTTCAAAATGGATCTTTAAAAGGAAGATGAAAGACGATGGAACTATTGACAAATATAAAGCAAGACTTGTTGTCAAAGGTTTTAGACAAAAAGAAGGTCTTGATTATTTTGACACATACTCGCCAGTGACTAGGATTACATCAATTCGGATGTTAATTGCACTAGCTGCAGTATACGGTCTTGAAATTCATCAAATGGATGTGAAAACAGCCTTCTTAAATGGAGAGCTTGAAGAGGAAATTTACATAGAACAGCCTGAGGGTTTTGTAGTTCCTGGTAAAGAAAAGAAAGTGTGCAAACTTATTAAGTCACTTTAGGGACTAAAACAAGCACCAAAACAATGGCATGCAAAGTTTGATCAAACCATGTTGTCAAATGGAGTTAAGATCAATGAATGTGATAAATGTGTTTACATTAAAGATACTCCAAATCAGGAAGTTATTTTATGCCTATATGTAGATGATATGCTTATAATGAGCAAAGACATTGCTAATATAAAATCTATAAAGCGTATGCTTGCTAGTAAGTTTGATATGAAAGATTTAGGAGTTGCTGATGTGATATTAGGAATTAAAATTCTTAAAACTCCTAACGGTCTAGCATTGTCTCAAACTCATTATATTCAAAAGATACTTGAAAAATTCAAATTTTTGAATTTTAAAAGGGCAAAGACTCCAATTGATGTAAATCTTCATCTTGCAAAGAATAAAGGCGAAAGTCAGTCTCAATTGGACTATGCTAGCGTATTGGGAAGCTTAATGTATGTCATGAATTGTACACGACCAGACATAGCTTGCGCTATCAGTAAACTGAGTCGATACACAAGTAATCCTAATCATAATCATTGGTTGGCAATGAAGAGAGTTTTGGGATACTTAGATGACACTCAAAACTATGCTTTACATTACAACAGATATCCAGCCGTTCTTGAAGGATATAGTGATGCAAATTGGATTACTGGGTCAACTGAAACAAAATCCACAAGTGGATACGTTTTTACTATTGGTGGAGGAGCAATATCTTGGAAATCATCCAAACAAACATGTATAGCTCGCTCTACAATGGAGTCTGAATTCATTGCTTTAGACAAGGCAGGTGAAGAAGCTGAATGGCTCCGGAATTTCTTAGAAGATATTCCATTTTGGCCCAAACCAATGGCCCCTATATGCATACATTGTGATAGTCAAGCTGCAATAGGAAGGGCTGGAAGCATTATGTATAACGGCAAGTCTCGTCACATAAGACGAAGACATAACTCTGTGAGACAACTACTCTCTAGTGGAATTATCACAATTGACTATGTGAAGTCAAAAGATAATGTGTCGGATCCACTTACAAAAGGCCTAAATAGAGAGGGAGTTGAGAAATCATCGACGGGAATGGGACTATGGCCGAGAACAAGTCATCGTGGCGGTAACTCTACCTAGAAGACTGGAGATCCCAAGATCTAGGTTCAAGGAGATAAAACAAAGTCATTGATGACGGTTCAACATTGTCAAAGGAAAAAAAATATTATTATTATTTTATGGTCCATTCTCATGATGAGACAATGTTTAGTAACCAGGATAAAGACATAAGGACTTTTTAATGGTTTCTAAGTTTGATACAGGGAATATCAAATGGTGTATCTATGGGATAACACATTTAGAAATCACCTATGTAAGTGTGAAGTGTAAGCCGCTTCAAGGAGAATCCGGTAAGGCCAGTTCTTTAAGCACTTACTATCCAAGATGTGTTCATGGCTGAAACGAACAAAACAATGAGAACTAAGAACAGTTCAAGGGTTGATTGTGTGACATATGTTGTCTAGGTATACACCAAAGCTCGACGGTTCAAAGATATCAAATCTACCGATTGACCGAGTATATCCAATATATGTTCACTATGTAAAGTTTAAAGGGAAACCTACTTATCCATATACGATTAACCTTTACCTACAAGACACACAAGTTTTTTCATGCATATGTTTTAACAATAGCCTTCCCCATTCATGTGGGGGATTGTTGGGTTTTAGCAAGTGTGAATGGGAAAAGAAAAGAGAGAATATGAAAAGTGAGGGAACTACTTTGAAGGGAAAATGAAAAGTCATTTGCAAAGTGCAAATGAAAAGTCATTTCTCCCATATCGGCAAAAGAAAGGGAAATTGTTGTCCTTATAGAAGGAAACACTTCCATTACTTCTTAAAGAGCTAAGAAGAAGATGCCCCCTCGCGCCGTCGTCGTCGTCGCTCGCTTGGCCTCGGCTTCATCTTCGGCTTCGGATTTGGATTTGGCAAATGATGTGATTGATTGATAAATTTTTTGGACAAAATTTATTTAATCAGTTTTTGTGAAATCAAATAAATCTTGTTAAAATTATCTCTTATAAATTTCCGGGTGACGGTAACATTCCGAAAAGTTGTTACTCTTTCCGAAAAGTCGTTACTTTCCGAAAAGTCGTTACTTTCCAAAAAAAGTCGTTATTTTCCTAACAGACACAATTTTTCGAAAAGTTGTTATTTTTCCAAAAGACACAACTTTCTGGATAAAATGGGTCTGAACAGATTTCACTGAACAGACACGTTCCTTGCTGAAAATGGCTATAAAAGGAAGTCAATTTTTGATTTTTTCAAACACTGAAAATTTTTCCTTCTCTGCATTTATTTTTCTCTCAAAGAAAATCAAAGTGTCGATCGCCTGAGTCTGTGTGACTTGTTGCTGTTCTTAAGTTCGTTGAAGTTAAAGAACTTTGACGTACCGCTATTTCTTTAACAGGTTTAATCCGTTTTATCTTGGGAGAAATTAATCCATAACCTTGGGTACAGTGAGGGGATTAAATTTTTTAAGGACACACAGTAGTTTCTGTGGACTCGGATTAATTCTTGTATTTTATATTTTTTCTGCTTCATCTTATTTCTGTTTCTGTTTATTAACCTTATAAATACAGGTTATTGTAAGAATAACAATTATCTCAACCCAAAGAAGGTATATTTACTTTGAGCAAAGAGTGTTTCCTAAATGAAGAATGATTTCAAAGATATTTCAGAGTAGATACCTCTTTTAAGATGATAGTTTGAGAAATTATCTAAAACCGAAGAAAGAATTTGCTGTTTACATGGTTTTATGTCGGCTAATAGTAGCTCCCCTAGTCAGAATCTTCTTGCATTTGACCAGGTTTTTAGTATATACTTCAGTATTCGGTTCAACATTTATTTTCATGATTAGTACTTGGTCATTACATTCAGTTTAGCTTTTGACTTATATTTCAGAATTTACATTCTTACTTAGTTTATGTCGTTGCTCATTTATGCTTTGTTCAACTTATACATATTTGTTTAGATTATATTTATATCCTGCATGCTCAATATATTCCAAGTAATGTCGCATACTTTGCGTTACATACTTTCATGATGTAGGTTCAAGTACTCGGCTCCCAAATTGCGCTTAGATTGCTTCTTCGTTCACATTCAGCAGCTTAAGTGGTGAGTCATCATATTTCAAGGACAGTGGACATGCTTTCATTTTAGTCCTTTTATTTAGTTTTCGGTTTTGTTAGAGTTAGATGGGTAAATGTCCCAACAACTCAACTCAGTTAGATGCCTTTCAGACATAGTAGAAGAATCAACTTGAATTGTAAAGTTAAATCTTTCAGTTGTTATTGAACTCTTCGTATGTTAATTTATACCTTCACACCAGTTGAGTATTCCCCACTTTCAGTTATCCATTGTTTTAACTTCCACATAGTACATGTCATATTCAATTATTCTCAATATGCTCTATATATGCTAAACATAGGATTAGCTTGGGGTTAGTCGTGATCCTAAGTCCCATGTTAATTCAAGGGGTAGCCTCGGTCGTGACATATAGTTACAATAAAATACTATATCTGTAAAACTTTCAGTTAGGATAAGATATTTTTAAAACATTGCTTACTAAAAAATTCATATAGTTGAAAAAAATAAGTGAAATATAATATAATGCATGAAAATGATTAGAGCAAAATAGATAAGGCATAAATTAGGCTATTTTTCGGAATAAACATTGAAATGGTCAGGAGAACTTAGAATATTGACATGGTATCCTTAAATAATGTAAGTATCGTAAACTAGAGCTTTTGGCCAAAATGATGCAAGGACTAGTTCTTGGAAAGTACACATCAAATGAAATAAATTGAGGTGGTGATGCTTGTGCTCAGCATGACCGTTTATTGTTGGGGGAGCATATGAGTAATACAATTGGTGAATAATTCTCTTATGATGGAATATGGACATAAATTGTATATTATCGTAATCTTTACCCCTTTTAGATTGGAAATATAAGAATGATCAAACGAACACATTAAATATTATATATTATAATTTAATAAATCTGCCAACATCTTTTGATATTGATTTAAGCGACTAACGTCATTAGTATTTTTGGATGTAGTAAGGACAACAACTAATTATTTCGAATCATGTCATGATTCGAGATTGCCCCTAGTCGTGACATGGTGCTTGGAGCCACATATGAATCCACGGAAACCGCGTGGACTAGCATGAAACTAAGATAAGAAAGAAATATAAATATAAGATAACTGAATGCAAAACTAAATGAGTCTATAAATATCAATAGACGAATATCTGAGTACACAGTTAAATTTGAACTGACTTATCTTAAAACCTTTACTAAGATGAGTTGCTAAGACAATCTCGTAGCTAACTCCAACTGTTTGAAATTGAAAGTAAATGATTGAAAGGAGATATAAGTGTTGCCCTAAAAAAGATGAGGACTCACCAACTCAGATGTTGCTCACTGGAGATAGTATATAATTAACTGAATGTTGGATACTGATTGCTGGAACCTATGTTATCAAAAAATATTGGCAGAAAGTATATATTAGTATTATGAATATACTGCGTAGGTAAGATAACACATGATAAGTGTAATAATTGAGCATGATGAATCTATAAGACATACTAACGCAATAACCAAGTAAAATAACATAGAACTTAGATGTACTGAATTGAAATACTGAAATACACGATCGTGCAATAACTAAAAGACTAGATGTAGGAGATACTAAAATTGACATATAACCATGTGAGGTAATACATGGAGTTTAATGTATAATTTAAATTTACCTTACTCCTCCTTATTAGAATGCTGAGGAGAATGGGGTAGAACAAATGTTTTGACTTCCTTTTTCACTGTGTTCTTTTTGAACTTTGGAGAGGTCCAATACTCATTCAACGTTTTCCATATATCATCATGAATCCATTATGGCCTCTTATCATGTTTTCGGGCATACCAAAGCAAATCACTCAACCTACGAGAACATTTTCTGAAAAAAATTTCTCGTATCTTATTCTCGTTCTCGAGAGACCATGTACACTTCATCTGCATATAATTGAATTTTTAGATTGAGTAAATGTCCAATAAAGTAAGTGTTTCTGTTTAAAAAATGTATAAATCACAAATATATATGTCATGCATCTAGATTGATTAACTTGTTTGAGAGAAGGAGTTATTAAATAGTTCAAGTAGATAATTGATTTATTTTTACCTTGAAGACATCAAACATCCTCTCTCTAATGTTCAATGGAACATCTTTCCAGTACCTCCATGGCTCGTGATAACACGAACACACTGATTGAACCATAGCTTTCAAAAGCTGAATAGAAGGATAAAACCTACATTATATTTAAAATTGTGATGACACAGATGCAAAATGAAAACAAATGAATAGAACGATAAAACATCAAAATATAATAATGCAGCTAAAGTAGTTTATAGTGCACTTCTCCTTTTACACAAGGCTCCACTTATTAATAAAACTATTAAAAAGATTACATTAATACTTACCCGAATCCATCGGAAATAATAAGTAATCTCTGGAGTTCATCATGCTTTCCAACATTTGGAGGATTTTGCCTCTGTGCTGAAGCTTTTGTACGAGGCTGTGTAGCTGGTGGACGACTGTTACCTCTAAGAGACATCTAAAAAATAAGAGTAAGAAAAATAGCAGATTAATCCAATGAATCAACTTTGAAGTCCTGTTAACTCCAGCAAATAAAGCACTGAAATGGATATTAATACAACAAATATTTCTCAATGATGAAGAATCTAAATCTTAATCATTCAAATCAACCCATTAAGTGCATTTTTTTTCTTTCCTTTTAAACCTCTTAATGGGTCTTAAAAATCTGAACTAATCAGATCTATAACAGAATCTTAACACCGTTTAGAGGCTCGTTATTCTACACACCAATTACTTTTCTTCTCAGCCACATAACATTTTTTCTCTCCTCTTCAACTGCTATTGTATTTTATGATATTCCATTTATGATTTTAAAGAAAATAACTCAACCTACTGATATGTGTAAATTCAATATAATTCTCTCTTTGCAATCTCATTGCTGACTGCGTCTACATATGTAATCAATCTCATGAAAAATAAGTATTTTTCCCTACTTAGTGGTTTTATTTTTCAACTTATCCATGTTTACGGAGTTCAAACATATGTTAATATAACAAACAATTGTTGACAAAGCCAACTTTAGCCTTACAGTTATTTGGAGATTTTGATGGACATGAGCTTAATCTTTACAAAATTCATGTTATCTAGTTGTGGTATATTTTTATATTAATATATAAGTTTTATTTGTATTTTAGTTGATAAAAGTTTTATATAAAATATAGTTTTTTCTGATATAATTTTCTATCAAAAAAATTATTTTGCTGAAATGAGATTTTATAATTTGTATTGATACAATGTTATTTCAAATGGACAATTAGATATTGAAAAGAAATAAACTTAATCATTTGGTGTTCAGATCCACAAACTATCTTAATATTCAAATGAACATTCAAATCCGTACATCTCGATCTTAATTTTCATTGTTAGGTAGAGATAGGTTTTGACAAGTGAAAGGTGCAAGGAACGAGTTCCACAAACATGATCGGAAAATACCAAATCCCAATTGGAAATAGGGGAAAATAATAATGTTGAGACGGTGGAAATAATACAGTACTCCAAGTCCAATGAGAAAAAGGAACAACTACAAGAATTCAGGTTTCATGAGGAAAAGGAATGCCTAGGAGTTTTTTTGAAGTAGAGTTGAAGTAGGAAGGGACTCTTGTTCTATAAATAGAACATGGTTTTCTCCAAAGAAGGTTGTGCACTTACATAGGGCGATATGAGTAAAATATAGTCCTAATGTGATAGCGTACAAATTGAAGTGTTATTGAAGTGCTGCGAAGAACATAATTGAAAAATTCTATTATTTTTAGTTTGAGTGTTTTGTTAAACTTGTCTTAATTCATTTCCTGTGAAATTTAGTGTTTTTGGATCTTTGAGTTGGGGGCAACTTGAAGATTTGGGAGAAATCGGAGTTTATAATTCCTTAGGCTACAATTGTTTGTAATTACTTGTAGTTTGAAGTTTTATTGAGTTAATAAAAGTTTGAAAGTAAATCTGTTGCGCAATTAGAAATGTACTTTTTTTGGAATACTAAACATTCTGAGGATCATATAACCCATGCACGATCCCTAGAAGAATTATAGAGGTCATAATTCCAACAATTAGTCTCAGAGCTGGATATCTTAATCAAGAGTCCAATATGTCAAGGTAAGAACACTATGAATTCTGCAACTCCTCTTGGACACGGTCATGAAAAACACATAAATAGGACACCCTTATTCAATGGGAAATAAATATTACTCTTAGTGGAAGGCAAGAATGGAGGACTTCATTCAAGTTGAAGACTATGAACTATGGATGAGAGCTACTGATGGACCTTTAATGCCTACAATCAAGGACAATGAAGGAAAGGACATTCCTAAACCTAAGTCTCAATATGGAGAAGAGAACCACAAGATGTTAGGAAAGAGTGACAAGGTTTACTTACTGCATTCTCATATGTAGACTCGGATCTTACGAGTTCAACCACATATCCAATGTACCACTTCTAAACGAATATGTGATACACTTCTCAACGCTCATGAAGGTACTACCCAAGTTCAAAAGTTCTAAATCTCTAGACTATGCACTGAATATGAGCCCTTCAAGATGAAAAATAGAGAGTGACTTAAGGATGCGATCACTAGATTCACCTAAGTGGCCAACGAATTAATGTCCTTAGGAACACACTACAGAGGAACATTTCGATAATGTTCTTTGACCCTACCTAGATCGTGGAAAATCAAAGTTACTTCAGTAAGAGACGCCAAAGACTTGACAAATATGAATTTAGAAGAGCTTGTAGAAAATCAAAAAACATATGAGGTGAATGTCGAAAGTGCCAAAAGAAGTGAAGGAGATGAAGATAAGAATCTTTTTCTCAAGGAAGCTGATGATTAATCTGATCTAGATCATGATGATATAACCATGATAAGCAAAAATTTTAAGAAACTCTTCAAGAAAGACATGAACTATGGAAACAAAACTTCTCCTACCAAGGAGAATAGCACAGAAAAGGCCCGAAATGGAGGATGTTATAAATGTGGTGAAACTGACAATCAAGTCAACAATTGTCCTATGTGAAAAGTTGAGTGGAGAAAATAAAAGGAGAAAAATACAAAAGAGAACTGGGAAACAAAAGGAAAAATAATAAAAACGAAAATAATCAAACTATATATGCTAGTCGGGAAACAGGTACAGATAACTCTGAGGAGTATGATGACATTGCACTTATGGCCATAGAAAATTCAGAACCTGAATCTGATTCCAAATTGAGGAAAAGAAGGTAAATATTTCTTATCTTTAAGATAAAACCAAAGAAGAAATTATCATCTTTAATGCTCACTCTCATAAATACCACACAAGAAATGAACTGTGACAAGAATCAATTAGTAGCTTCTATAACTACTCTGAAGTTTTAGTATATTGATCTTGTAAGACTCAACACTGAGCTAAAAGAAAAGAACAAACATCTTCTTGAAGAGACTCATCAACTTGATTCTTATAACCAATCCCTCAAAACTGAAATCTTAAAATTAAGTGTCATTGGTAAGGAAAAATATAAGGAGAGTATCCAACCCCTACTTGATTAAGATGTCAAAACATTTAAAGACGAATTATTCTCAGACAAGGAAAAATCTTATAGATTGAATCTTGAATTATCTAGAATCAAATATTAGTTTGAACAAGCAAATAAATGGACTAAGTTTTCCAAGATTGGAACCCATCTAGGAACTAACACCCATAACACAAAAGCTAGAATAGGTTTTGATAAGCAATCTACTAATGGGAATCCTAGTAACTCTAGAAACACATGTCGTACAACCAGAATCAATAATACCAAAAATATTAGAACTAACATGGAATAGTAGTTGGAGGTGGGCCAAAAGGAAAGATTAAAGACATTGGAAAAATAGGTAAGACTAGTGAACACTCAATCGAAAATGTGTATCATGTTGGAGTCTTGAATCAACACTTGCTTAGCATATCATAACTTTGTGATAAAGGAAACAAGGTAATTGTCTCATCCATAGGAGTTGAAGCAATAAGTCTCGAAACAAAGGAAATTTTCTTAACTGGACAAAGATAAAGCATGTATATGTTGTAGATACTAAAATGGTACGGGCTGCAAATCTTATATGTCGAAGTGTAATGGATAGAGATCCCTCACTATGGCATAAATGTCTAGGTCATGCTATTCACATACAATTAATTAAAAAAAACTTATTTCTCAAGATTTAGTAATAGGACATCCTACACCTAGTTTAAAGACGAAATATTTTGTGAAGCATGTACCCGAAGAAAATAGCTAAAATCATTCTTTACATATAAACATGTTATAAGATCAACTAGATCCTTAGAATTAGTACACATGGATCTATGTGGACCTATGAGGGTTAGAAGTATAGGTGGAAAAATGTGTTTGTACTATTAGAGGAGTTTACAAGGTACATTTTTTATGCATTTGAAGCCTTTTGTACGTTAATAAGAAAACTTCAAAAGGAACTTGACAAACAACTGGTGCTTATTTGAAATGATCATGGAACTAAATTAGAGAACTCTAACTTTGTTCAGTATCATGAATCTCATGGGGTTGACCACAATTCTCTGCTCGTAGGACTACTCAAAATATGGAGTAGAAAAAAAAAGGAAAAATAGAACCCTTTAAGAAATGGATAGAACTATGATGATTGCTAGCAACATAACTAATAAATTTTGGGCTCAAACCATGAATACTTCATGATATACTATAAATAGGTGTATGTCTAGATCCACGCTAAATAAAACTCCCTATGAAATACTAAATTGCATAAAATCGAACATATCTTATATAAGAACCTTTAGGTGTAATTTGTTCATTAATAATAATGGAAAGAATATATTAGGAATGTTTGATGCTAGAAATGATGAGGGAATTCTTCTAGGATATTTTTCATCTAGAAAAGCTTAAAAGGTACGAAATAAAAGTTTAATGTGTGTGAAAGAGAGAGTACATGTAGTATTTGTTGAAACAAATGTTATAGCAAACCAAAGTCTTCTAGATGAACCATTAAGATTATATGCCGAATATGAACAAGAAAAGTAAATAAACCAGGTTTTTCACCTGCAGATGATGTAAACACTACTCTGTCGCATGGAGAAAATGAAGAAAACTCAGAAGAAAGATCTGAGCAGAATCAAAGAGAGTCCATTGATAATTATGACTCAAAACAACAAACGTTGGTAGTAATGGACTACAAGTACCAAGGGTCACATCTAATAGATAATGTACCCACTAATACCATATCCGGCATAACCACCAGATCAAGACTAAAAATCATTGTGCATTCAATACATGCCTTTCTATGATGGAATCAATGAAATTTAGTGAGGCCTTGAAAGATGCTGGCTGGTTTATATCTTTGGAGGAGGAATTTAATCAATTTGGAAAAAATAAAGTCTAGCACATAGTGAGAAGACCCCCCCCCCCCAAAAAAAAAAAAAAAGAAAAAAGAGAACCATTATTGGAACTAAGTGGTTGATCATAAAGAAGTTGGATGAACATGGTACCATAACAAGAAACAAAGAAAGATTGGTGGTCCAAGGTTACAATCAAGAAGAGGGAATGATAAAAATTTTTCTCCAGTGGCAAGATAAGAGGAAACAAGACTACTTATAACATTTGTTGTCCACATGGAATTCACGTTCTATCAGATGGATAGAAAAAGTGCATTCTTAAATGGATTACTAAAAGAGGAAGTGTTTGTTAAACAACCACCTATATTTGAAAATAACGACTATCCTGAACATGTCTATAAGCTTGACAAATCTTTCTATAGATTAAAACAAGCATGTAAGGCATGGTAAGTCAGATTATAGAAGTTTATCTTAAGTCATGGGCACACAAGAGGCAGAACTAACAACATGAGTTTTCTCAAGAATAAAGGAAATGACTTGCTAATCATACATGTGTACGTGGCCGACATCATCTTGGGATAAAAAAAATAAAACACTCACATATGAATTTGCATTTCTAATGAGAATGAGTTTGAAATGAGCATTATAGGAGAGCTAAACTATTTCATAGGACTTTAAATCAAACAAACATCCCGAGGTACCCTAATTCACCAACATAAGTATGTCAAAGAACCACTCATAAGGTTCAAAATGGAGGATGGAAAAACAATCAACACCCCAATTGCCACAGCTACCAAGTTAGATATTGAGGGAATAGGTTCATTCATCGATTGAAAGCTCTATAAAGGAATGATTATCTTATAGATAGAAGACCAGACATTGTGTTTAGTGTGGGGTCATGTGATCAATTTCAAGCTATACTAAGGAACCTCATTTACAAGTTATTAAAAAGAATTCTACGCGACGTAAAAGGAATCAAAAACATGGGAATCTAGTACCCCAAAAGGAAGCAATTTCGAACTAGTAGGATATGTTTATGCAAACTATGAAGGAAACTTAGTGGACATTGAGAGTACTACATGTATGACTAACTTCTTAAGGTCATGTCTGATCTCTTGGGAAACAAAGAAACAATTTTTTTTAGTTCTATCTATTTTGGAAGCCGAATATGTTATTGCGTTATGTTGTGCTCAACTTCTATGGATCAACAACTCAAAGACTTTGGGTCGAACACTGGATGTGCTCCAATTTTTTTCTAACAATACTAGTGCAATAAACATAGCCAAAACCTAGTTCAACATTAAAGGACAAAATACATTGACATTCGACATCACTTTTTAAGGGATAATGTAGAAAATGGTTGGTCTCCATAAATTTTGCACTATTGAAAAACAAATCATAGATATCTTCACCAAGGCATTAGCAAGAGATCACTTTGAAAGGAACATATTTGAACTAGGGATGATTAAAATTGCCAAAGCCACCCTCCATGACTACTAAAGAATGCTACGCATAAGGCACAAAAGATTAGATTAAATTTTATAATCCTTATATTAATTTTAAAACATTTGAGAAACTATAACAAAGTAATTTTTTCAGGAGAAAGAACGGATAAAGATTGAAAGATGAGTTCTAACTGTCCTAAAATGATTCAAAATGCATAAATTCAAAAACTATGAGCAATAACCTGTTCCTTCCATGTGTCACAATAGAAACTATAACCACCATACTCAAATACTGCACCATAATTTTCAAAAAACTAAAAACCATCGCGTCATTATGAAAGACTACTTCAACTTTATTCCAAGTGAAACTCTTTGCGTTATGGACTTCTCGTATAACCAACCAATATGGCTCCACTACCACTAAACACACACACCCCTAACAACAATCTCAATCCCTCCTCAAGTAAACTAATCAATCACACTCCTCTGACGATCGAAGCTCCACCAACCACAGATTCTCAGCCCCCCAAACTCATCAATACTACAATATCCTACCCTAACCTCCATGTCAATGAGTTTTGACAATTGTTATTTTCAAGGAAAAGGTTTGCACATCTATTTTTCTTGAAATTATGTTTGTGGATTCCACTAGAACATATCAGCTTGATTTCCCCCAACCCTTTACAACTTCATCTTAGGGGGATCTAGGGTTCTTTTTTGAAATTGAGGGAATTTAGGAGGAATACACTAGGACCTTATGGTTAAACCTAGTTCACCCACTTGGCTCATCTTTGGTGCATCTAGTAAAAGAGAATTTTGTATTAGAATTACATGAGGAATTCAATATAAGTTCTAAGGATACCATGCACATTTTCTATTTGGTCCCTAAACGACTAAGTTCAAGATTATGGAAGGCTACTAGCAAGCCTGTGCTCGTGCAAATAGATAAACCTCAGGAGACTCTTCCTACTACGTTATTTATGGTTATCCTTGTTCGTATTACCCATTCAGTCAAAAGAGTTGTTGATTAAGGTCTCCTCACCTTTTAAACCAACAAATCCAAGTCCTCAAAAGCTTTATCCCTCCCACCAATCCTATAAAAATACATGATGAACCTGATGAGTTTGCATGGGCTAAGAAGGGTAAAGGCTTGTCTTCCTCTTGTCGTACTATAAAATGGGATTCTAGACCTACTATTTCCAAAGGTACCATCCATACTAGTTAAAGAGATGAGTCTACTGACTCTGGTAGTCATGTGAGTGTTTTTGTATTTCTAAATCTCTTCAAAATGAATTATAAGGGGAAATGAGGAGGGATAATTTGGTCTAGATTTAGGTGATGATATTGAGGATACCCTAGATGTAAGAAATTATGGGTTCATACACTTTAAGCAACACTCTATTCTCCACTATAGGGTTATTACTGGATTTGGTGGTCCTATGATGTGTACTTTCTAGTTCTTCTAAAGGCACATGTTTGGACTAACTTGTTCCTTCATGGAAATAAGTATCGCCATATGGGAAGAGATCAAACTCGACTATTTCAGATGAATACATCTAGTTGTCTACCTCTAATACTATTACATTTCATGGTGTCTTATTTACTCTTATTTTTGAATGTGTGGCAAAAAATTTTGGGGTTCCTAATATAGGTTGATGTCACTATGTGAAGAGGGATTATCCCATATTAGATGAGTTACCATCTTCCCTAGAGATCTCTTGCCTTTTTGTGAATGATCCCACCTTAGAATTTCTAACCAAAGTGTACAAGGTTTTCATGTTACCATTCTATAATCTACTGTTTGATATTGTTCATAAGATTATCTTATCGTAACACCCAAAACACACTGAGGCCAATTTCATAGAGCTAACACTTATGGATATGCTTGTTTCTAGCGTTCCATCAATTTGTCTGGTCTTATCTTGTGCCATATGCATGGAATTTATTTTTAGGACAAAACTCGTCATGTTTTGGGGTATGAGTTCTGGTTGGGAATGATTTTTGATCACTTTTGGGCTCTAGTTAAGGTATGGCAGTATCAGACCACTAAGGATGTTTTGGTTAAGCTTAACTAGGTTTCAGTTCATGATCCTCCCAGGGGAGATTAATGCACCACTTTAGAAGCTTTGGGCACTATTTGATGCTAAGGAAGCAAAGATTTTTTCACTAAGGGCATCTCATTCGACAGGAATATTAAATCAGTTGCACATCTCTCATGTTCTTGAATATCTGGTTTTGAGGAAGGGAATGTGTGATTGAAGGTTGACCTCGCTTTAGATCAGAAAGTTCTATTAGCTGAAAATCCACAAACTCTATTAATCTCTGAGGCAACTATGACTTTCTGAAAAATTAATCTTACCTTACCTCTTCGACTCCTCCCTAGATTTTCCATATCATTGTTGCTTATATTCTTTTCTCTTCCTTTTTTTGTATTGGCCTTATGTTTTTTTATCTATGAGGTTTTCTGTTAATGTACTTGGTTTTTAGTTTCAATTTTTTTTAATCTTGATAATGTTTGTGATTTCTTTGCAACCCTGAGTATTAATTACTTCTATGCTTTATTGATATATTCTTATCATATCAGAAAGGGGATGGTGTTATGTATAATTATTTCCTAGTCTTATAACATGATATTTCGAGTTCTATGTTTTTGTAACATCTTTCAGCAGGTTGGAAGCACACACAGATTCATTGGTTTGTCATCGTCAAAAGGGGGAATTTTTAGGTAGATATAGGTTTTGAAAAGTGACAGGTGCAAAGAACGTTCCACACATATAACTATAAAAAGATAAATCTGAAATGGGCATAGAGAGAAAGAATAATGTTGAGGTGATGGAAATAATACAGTACTCCTATACCTTGAGGAAAAGGAACCACTACAAGTATTTAGAGTCGCACGAGAAAAAGGAATCACTAAAAATTTTCTGAAGTAGAATGGAACTAGAAACGGACTCTTTGTTCCATAAATAGAGCAAGGTTTTCTCCAAAGAAATTTATGAACTTACATAGAGACATAGGTAAAACATAATCTTACTCTAAGAGAGTTCAAATTGAAGTTTTGTTAAAGTTTTGCGAAGAACAAAAAATTGAAGAATTATATTTTGTTTAGTTTGAGTGTTTTGTTAAAATTTGCATAATTTGTCTTCTGTGAAATGTACTGTAGTTGGATGTTTGAGATGGGGCAACTTGAAGATCTAGGACATAAACCTAGAGGTTGGTGTTCTGAATCTAGGTATTATGGTTTATAATTTCTTAGGTTACATTGGTTTGTAATTGTTTGTAGTTTGAAGTTTTATTGAGTTAGTAAAAGTTTGAAAGTGAAATTGTTTGGCAACTACAAACATACTTACTTTGAACTACTAAACATTCTAAGGATCAAATAACCCATAAACGATCCATAGAAGAATTATGGAGGTCATGATCCAACATACATCATATATTATTATAAGTGGGAAGGTTTTGTATTTAAAGTTGAATTACATTTTTGTCGTTATTGTTAATTTAAATATTTTTAAAAGTAATTAATTAAATATTAAGTAATAATATTTCAGTTATTTTTTAGATTATTAGTTATTTATTAGCATGAAAATCAAACAATTATTTATTATATTGTATAATGAATTAGCCAAAAGAAATAATTACAAATTAAATGCAAGTGCATGTATGGTGAAGAACCCAATCACAAATTAATTATGAGTGCATGTATGGTGAAGAACCTAAGAGTTATTTGTATGACTTTAATTTTTTTCCAGCATGACTTTTAAGTTTCTGTATGACATTATACATTTATTAACTTATAGATACACTTGTGTGCTTCATGAAAAGATACTTTTCTGTAAAATTTGTCACGAAGTAATCTTAGTAATTTTTTTTTATTTTGCTTGTTTTAAGATAATGAACCATGGAAATGCTAATGATATGAACGAATTGTCATCAGCTTCATTATCAAGGTGTGAGGAATAATGAAAAACAAGAGATTATTTTTATGAAAAAAATTCGTCACATTTCATTATTGTATCTCTTGATTCTTTAATTACGATATTACTTCTCTTTTGCTTCTTGTATCATTTGATATGTGTTCCCATTTTTCAAGGTTTAAGTGATGTTGAATGAAAGAAAATCTACATATGCACACATATATTATGTTATGTTTATAGATTCTATTATGTATATTTTTACATCATATCATTTTATTATGATATTATTCTATAACTTCGAAAGGAAATCTCTTGCATCTATGAGTTACTTTTAATGTACCATATTTTATGTCATCTTTAGAAATAAAATAATGACTTAAATTTATGAATAAAAGTGATTGCATATTTGGAGCTACAAGCTTTAAAGGAAAAAAGTATATTCAAGGATAGATATACTATTAAATAAATAGAATATCTTAAACTAAAGTAATTTAAAACTAAATAAATCCTATCAAATTGAACGGCCACATAATGTTTAAAGACATATTTTTTCTCTTCAATCAAATTCCTTCTTTTGGTATTTAGTGGTATTTTATCCCCAGGCGATGTTGATTAGTAAAGTAGTTGTTTCTTTATGCTACTAAGCTTTAATTCTGGTTACACTTGAATGTGTAATTGCATGGATTACTATAGATAATTTTTATTATATATGAGTTGATATATTGTAGATGAACTTGTATTTTTGAGGATTAATTCATTGTTTGAAGTTCTTTGTCTAATTTGATGTGGCATCACACGAAGCATGTTGATCTTAATAGCTTGTCATGTTACATTTGATATTATATATACATTCAAACTAATTATTTCTATTAAATTTGATTATGAAAGTCCTGAAGTTTAATTCAGGCAAAAAGTAACCTATGTCTTTCAAAATTTCATATAACTCATCACACATTAATTCTAATATTATTTTAATAAACTATTACTTAGCCTGGAATACACGTGCAACGTACGTGCTCGAAACTAGTCTTAATATATGTGTGTATATTCAAATTTAGAAGTATTAATCGTAATGAAAATAAGTGAGTCTCTATACATAATTAGTCTTCTTGAGCATCCAAAGTAGGAGCAAAAAGTCTAAAAATTTACGGTGTATTGTAATACCTTTTGACGTTTTTCTTGCGATGGGATTTGCACAACATAATTTTGTTGAACGGAGGTCTGGACATCTTCCTTAGGAGGCTGCAGACACATTATCTTATGTCTATGCAGGTTACTTAAGTATATATAGCAAAAGCTGACAGAAGATACACTTACTTTCGAAGTTGATTCATGAGCACGTTTATACCTAGAGGATGCACCAATCCTAGGAATGTCATCCATGTTATCTATAGATGCTCCAGGTTTGGAAGCTTCCTCTATATGAAGTTTAACATATGGGAAATAGATTATGTTATGTAGGCATTTTAGAGAAAAATTGAACGACATTTTAAAAATCAATGTTTTGAAAAGTATATAAAAATTATTCTAATGTATAAACAATTATATTTTGACAAAAAAAGGAAAAATAAATCATGTACAATAATGGGACACAATACTTGCTGATATTTAATTTTAGAGCCTCTTCTACATCTAACCCCCCCG
>NC_028641.1:68247813-68278277 GCF_001406875.1 Solanum pennellii
CCCCCCACATTTACTGAGATACACCATCTAAAAAGATAAAAGTAGAAATTAACATAACTCTATAAGAATAATTTCAAAATAATTACCTTTGATATCTTTTAGTTGTTCTTTTTCAAGCACCGTCTTCTCAACAAAGTCATATAGATCATTTTTCTTTTTTCTTTTAGTGTCTTCAACGATTTTTTTGTTCGGCGTTAGATTTTCTCCCTTTTCGCTTTCATTTTCTATATCGGACTTTTGATTTTGCAATATCATAATGGGGAATTTCCTTCGCTTTTCAATTTTCACTCCAAATATCTATGAAATCAAATAAAGACAGGATCAATCGAGGTATATATTTAAATTTAAGAATCATGCTTACAAAAAGTAAAACATTTCCTCTATAGTACTAATGGATTTAAAATGGACAAGAAAATTCTTAAAATAGGAACAAAAGGTTCAATTAATTAGGAGCAGAATTATTATATGAAGTTTTCTCCTTATCATAATAAAAAGTTAGAACATATTATGTATGAAATTCCTTTCCTAATTCAAGATGACATGGAAAATGAATAAATGGATTCGTTTTTATTTTTAGAAAAATAGCAATAGTATATAACAATTATATTTCCCAGTAAAAGTATAAATTAGTGAAAAAAAATAATCCTTTTCAATTATAGTTATTTTGCCTATGCCAAACGTAGATTGAGTATTTAGTCATACAAATATGAAAATATCTCATAAATCATTAAACCTAGTTATCACGTCATTATTTCATAGTAAAGTGAATGTAACAAAAATAATTCCACTATGAAGGCAAGGAATGTGTGTTTGCGAGGAGTTTTGGGCTTAAAACATCTCTGACCTATAGGTTAAACATAGGTAGGTTACATCCATGTGATATATTAATGAACAAAAATCATCTTTTTACTTTTCAAAACATACAATATTCATCCCTCCGTTAGTTCAAGAAATTAACCACCATAGTCAAAACAAACTTTATTCAAAGATCTCTATGTTCTATCATTTTCAGTTATGCATCTTCTGCGAAAAAAATCTTGAGTTATTCAACATCCTCCTCCAGTTGTACTAAAACCAAAATAAAAATTCATGAATCATTTTCGTCACTGTTTTTCTTCTTGTTCATGGAACTAGCTAGCTTGTTTCTTCAATTTTTTGAACATTTTGGAAAACAATTGATAAATAGAATGAATTTTGTGAAGTTAGTGTTGAATTTTATCTTACCACCAACAGGTATAGTGATGTTAGCATGTGAACAACCAAATTGTTTTTCATGAAAAGATGAGAATTGTTTTAGGACGAATTTTTCTTGGAGAAGATATAAGGATGAAGTTGTTAGTATCACTAGAACCTCTTTTAGAATTCTAGAGATAATTCAAAACTTTAAGCAGAGGTTACACTACCTTTTAAGAATTTTGATTTTGTATAATCATCAATTGAAAACTCGTTCGTTGAATTTTAATGTCCATTGAAAAAATATTTTGATAATTCGATTTTACAAATAGATTTAATTATGAATCCTCCAACCTCTAGGAATTGAAGAAGCAAATTTTTCCAAAATAACGGAATCATTTCAAACAATTATACTACTCAAATTTCAAGTCACAAGATTCTCCATGTTTTGAGAGAAGGGATGAGAAGGTTTTTGATATATAATTCATCAAGCTAAGAATTGTTGGTGTTTATAAAAAATGGGGGCTGCAAAAGGAATTTATTGAAACACTCTTAATTTTACTAAGCATAGAAGGGATTTAAATAGTCAATTTGAGCACATTACATGAAGAATATATATATTCTTGTTAAGTTAAAATTGATCTACTAATGGAAGGTAGTTTTGTTTTATGTATGGTAAAATGATCCTTCAAACTTTCAAGAATATTTTTTTTATTTCAAATTTAAATTCAGGGCTACCAACATTTGTATAGTATGATGATGATAATTACATAAAATTGTTTTGTACATATATCAAGACAGTTTTGCCCTAGTATAAAAAATGAGATTATAGAAACAAATGAAAAATGATTTCAGATTCATGATAGGAGAAATAAGCAATTATTTTTTTAAAGAAGTAACACTTGTTAGGTCAAAGTGTAGAAGAAAAAGTGAATAAAAAGGCGGCATTAATAAAAAACCAAATAAAATCTTGAAAGTATCAAACTCAAATGATTTAATCATTCTCTATCATTGTAAGAGCAAAATGAAATGGAATTTAACGTATCTCTCTTCTCAACCTGAATTAAATGAAGGAATAACTAGTTTAAGAAAAACTTGCTAATAGAATTCTAGAGAACTCCTAAAAATTTCATAATGAAGTCAAGAAAAACCTATGCTTTATCAAAACATTAATAATTTTTAGAGAAAAAATCATCACAAAACAACACAACAAAAGAGAAGAAACAAGGAAAAAAATTAGAATATGGAAGTTTGAAAATTCACTTTCTTTTTAATTGTGTTGAAGAATTATGTGTTTGTATATATATATATATATATGGAAGTTTGCAAATACCACTATTTTTGGTTTTGGACCTTCCAAATCATTCCCGCAGGAGATCCTGACCCATTTTTATCTTATCCTTCGAGAAAAAGATTCATTCTCTTCATAAAAAATAGGAGATGGAACCAATAAAGATTTCGTTTTCGATTCATCCCTGGCCTCATTCAAGAATTGTTTTTAATCCAATCCGTAGGAATCATTAGAAAAGGCAAATCCCTTATGATACACCAGATCCGGCTCGGTTATTGATAGAGTGAATAGATCTGCCATTTCTTGAAATCTCTCTTCTGATGCAAAATCGTAGTGTAACGTGTATCCTCCCCTGTTCCGGTCATGGAATAGATGAAATAAATCAAAAAATGGATTTTTGAGGATAACTCTTTTTTTGACCTATATTCCTGATTACGAATCAAGAAACCTTTATAACCAAGAGTGAGTTCTTCCTTTCGTGAAATTAGTAAAATAAAACGAATTTGGTCTTGTCTTAGGTATATAATTTGAAATTTCAATAGAGATAATAGAGTTTTGTATCTTTCTCTATCTACCGAAAAACCATTTTAGCTAAAAATCCATGTTGGGTCGGATTCGAACGAATCCGTCGATAATCTGTAAAAAACTCTTTATCTATTTTTAGAAAAGTAGAAGACAAGAACAAAAGACAAAGAAATGAAGAAAAATAATAAAGTTTATTATCATACATNTTGGTATTTTTTGTAATCTACTTTGGATTTTGAGTTGTGCTTCTAAAAAGTCGTGATTATTGAGAAATAGAGATCACATTTTTGTTTCGAGCTTTGTCTTTTTTTTTCTTTTACAAATTCAATGCTTATATATTAATAAAATCTAATTTGAATCATTCTGTATATGAATAATTAGACGTAATTTATAGTTACATGATATTTGTCCTTTTGTTACTTTACTTATGAATAAACATAAGTTGTTAATTACTTTATATTTAGGGTGATATACTTCTATGAATAATTCAAATGTAATCTATCTATGAATAATTAAAATATAACACATTTATTACATGAAGAAACTAAATCATACATGTAAGTTAATTCAAAATTGAATATATCTTGTCACATGCATCAAAGAAGGTTGAAAATCTTACAGAAAATACCTCTCTATGAGTAATTGTATGAAATTAACCAAAGCTTGTGGCTTATCAAAAACTACTCTTAAGAATACATCACTCAATGTAGGTTTATGCCCCAAAATTCAATAAGCTCTTTTAGAAGAAATTATGAGGTAAAAGTAACAATGATAAACAAAAGAAATTGGGATAGATTTTATACAAATAAAGAATTGATTTATAAAACACTAAATAAAATGTCTAGAAGTCTAGTAGGAAATTAAAGAATTGTTACCTGAAATGCCAATGAAAAAAAACACAAGGAAAAAGAAAACTTTAAGCAAATGTTCCGATCTTTGATTTTTCTCAATCTTCTATAGACAATATGTGAAAATGAGAGCCATCAAGATCTCTTATAAAAATAATGATCATAAAAAATGTAGTTTATAAAGTAAATACAGGACATAGGTTTTCTCGTAATTTTCCTTCAAAGGTCAGTTAAACAATCAACTCAAAATAGACTTTTTACCACACTATTAATTCATTTTTCCTTTTATGTGAAGAATAAATTTTTTTTTCATATTACATATACTAACAATTGCATCTATATTATAAGTTAAATGGAGGTGATATGAAAATAAATATATTATTATATGACTCAAGGAGTTAGAAAAGTTGTCTGTGGTACAATCAAACTTGATTACTTTGGTCAAAATCTAATTTGTATAAAGAAATTCAACAATCAAAATAATATTATTATATGACTCAAGGAGTTAGAAAAGTTGTCTATGGTTCAATCAAACTTAATTACTTTGGTCAAAATCTAATTTATATAAAGAAATTCAACAATCAAAGTAATATTAATAAATTTTAAATCTTACAAGAATTAATTTCTTTCTTAGAATAGTGAAACTTTAATCTTTGACTTTTAACAAATATTAATAGTTTATTTATTTTTTATCAAGGTGAAATTTATTTATCCATGTGGAATGTCACGTGACTAGGTTTATTTTTAAATAAAAAAGATATTAGTGTATTAACACACCCCTGAGGTGTGTTTCTCTAACTGATATCTGATAGTTTAGATATGAAGCTCAAAAAAAGAGATAATTTTTTACATAGTTGAAAACATTTCTCAAAAACTAGTTTTTCAATTTTTTTTCATGGATTATAGTGCAATGGTAAGACTTCTATACTTAACTACATATCTTGAGTCAAAGCACTCTGTATGCAGAAAATCTTGATGGGGGTGTCACCCCCCGAATGTGTCTGGTAGTTCTCCAATGTAGGCTCCCGACACCAAGTGAGAAACCTAAAAAAGGATTGGTAAGAATGATTTAGAAAGAAGGTTCATTAAAGATGAAAAAGAAAAAAACAAGAGAAAAACTCATCTAATGTGTGGATGTAAAATAAGTGGCATTCCACATTGATTATGTCCTCCTCACCCTCCAACACTGTCACGCCCGAAGCCTACACCCTGGATGTGGCCGGCACCCAACAACCATTGCTGGCCTTGAGCGAACCTTTGTCCTGCCTTACTTAACTCAGCGGAAGACTTAACTTAACTCATTCATAAAATTGGCACATTTTTGTGAGAAAATACTTTAATTATTGGCTTGGCCAAAGTGGCACTTAAATCTCAAAGTTAAAACATCTGACATGTAATATAAAAGAGACTAAAGCTGAACTAACTATGTATCCGCTTATGAAGGCTCTACTAGTACTAAGATGAATGTTGGTTCTAACCCACAACATTTTATAAGAGAGAAACTGCGAAAGAAAAACAAACAAAGAGTCCTCCAGAATGCAAGGAGGCTCACCACTGACTTTGAATGCTCGAGCTAGATCAACGAGGCGCTGGATGCTGATCCTGGTTAGATGCGTCTACATCATAAGACGATGCAGGCCAACTGACATCAGTACATTGAATGTACGAGTATGCAAGTTGGAATGCTAAATAAAAATTACTAAGCTTGAAAGTATTCAGAATGAACTTACCTTGACTCTGCTCAACTCAAGAAGTTATAACTCAATATAAAGCAGTAAAGACACATGCAATATATATATATATACTGGATAACTCAAAACTGAATATGCAAACTAAGAATGCAACAATTAATGTGATAATGATGCATTAATAACTGAGACATGTATATCTGAAGTAATTGAAATATCTGACCTAGCATGTTTAATTGAAGAACTAAAGAAATACATAGTTAGGTTTCTGAACATGCAATAATCTAAGTAATAACATGGTAATATGATTTGGAACATATAACTAACTAATTTATGATAATCTGCTGAAGTTCTAGTATTCGTATGTCTTATCATGATAAGAGAATCAAGAATCTGACTGAAAACTAGGGACCCAATTGGTTAAAGGAACCCACTAGCTAAATACACATGCCAGGTGATGAAATCCATGGAGAAATTTTCATATTTTGGGGTTGGAACTGATGGAACCTTACTGCGTTCTTGAATTAGGGTTCTTGATATGTTTCTCCTTTCTTGCTTCTAATTTTCTAAGTTTTGATTAATGATTTGACTTAGGTAAGTTTTAGTTATGTTTTTAGGCTTAACTGACTAAAGTCTCATGATTGAGGGTCAAACAACGTGCCTTAGGGTTCCAACAAACTAGGAAAAAACCAAAACACCTCTGAGGTAATTGTGGTTGGAGAAATTGATGACCTGAACTGATGGGCCATCGTTCAATCGACGGTCCATCATTTGGGCTTATTTTACAGGCCTTCTCTAAAATAGGCATAACTTTTCCCTCAGAGTTCAGATTTTAGCAAACTCGGTGGCTGGGAAAGGTACTTTAATTCTCGATCATTTCATAGGTCATGGGACACCTTATTCATTTTGTGCTAAAAGTTATGACCATTTGAAGTTTACCCAACAAAATTTCCCCCGAACTGACTGCTACCTTTCTCCTACGCTCAGACCTATGGACCGTAGATCGAACAACGATTCATGATGGTCATCCGTAGTGCATGTCAGAGGCTGGGTAGCTGGAGTCTCAATCCACGGACATAGACTATGGATCGTACTCTGAATTACGGACCGTAGCTCTGTCTGTGGATCGACACTTAGTCAATTTTTCTGAGTTGAGTTTTGTGGGAGATTCAGTTGAAAACGATGGATGCACAGTACGGGTCGTCGGTCAAACTATGGTCTATTGATGGTAATTGTCGATTGCACCTGTAAATTTCTGAAAAACTTATTTCTGGTCTGTTTTGGATACGAGGTGTTACATTATCTCTCCCTTGGGAACATTCATCCTCGAATGAAGACTAAACGAGATGAAATAGAGGGAGAGAACTACAATCCCAACTACTAAACACTGAGGACTAAGTTTCTGACTGAATTGAGTTATAAGAACATGCAAATACGCTGAAATGCATGTACAAACGGAGGAAACATGATTCTGAGGCAGAATTCACGCATGAATATCTGAAAAACTAAAGAGGAACTATTACCTCAAGCTAGAGTTGAATTGGAAGGAAAGAGGTTAGAATTTTTGGCTTTCATGGCTGCTTGTGCTTCCCAAGTAGCTCCCTCTACAGATTGATTCCTCCAGAAAACCTTGACTGAAGCGAAATCTTTCTTTCTCAACCTTCTAACCTTTCGGTAAAGAAACTCAACTGGTACATCCTCATAAAAATGCTATCTTTCACATCCACACTCTCCAATAGGACTACGGAGGCTGGATCACCCACACACTTCTTCAAAAGTGAGATATGGAAGACCAGATGCACTATTGCTAATTCTACTGGCATCTCTAACTCATATGCCACTTTGCCAACCCTTTTCTAGATCTTGTTAGGACCTACATATCTAGGACTGAGCTTCCCTTTCTTGCCAAATCTCATCACCCCCTTCATAGGTGACACTTTCAGGAAAACCCAATCATCAACTCAGAAATCTAGTTCCCTTCTCCTTACATATGCATTAGATTTTTGATGACTTTGGGATATCTTAAGTCTATATCTAATGAGTTGCACTTTCTTCATAGTATAAAGGAATCAATCTGGTCCTATCAGAGATGCTTTATCTACTTCAAACCAACAAATATGAGATCTACATCTATGCCCATACAAAGCCTCATAAGGGGTCATATGAATGATGGAATGATAGATATTGTTGTATGCGAAATCAATAAGAGGTGATCATCCCAACTACCCTTGAAATTGATCACACAAGCTCTCAAAATATCCTCTAGGGTCTGAATTGTATGCTCTGCCTGTCCATCCGTCTGCGGATGAAATACTGTTCTAAGGTTAACTTGAGTACGAAGACCTTTGTCAAATGACTTCGAGAAATGAGAGGTAAACGAAGGACCTGTATCTGAGATGATAGACAAAGGAACCCCATGTAACCTCACAATTTATTAATGTAAAGCTTGTCATAGTCCTCCACCAAATCTGAAGTTTTGACAGCCAAAAAACGAGAAGCCTTAGTCATTTTGTCAACTATCACCCAAATGGAGTCATTCTACCTACGAGTATGAGGTAACCCCATGATGAAATCCATATTGATCACTTCCCACTTCAAAGTAGGAATAACAATGTCTTGAGTCATACCCCCTGGTTTCTGATGTTCTACCTTGACTTGCTAGCAATTAGGGAACTTACTCACAAAATCTGCTAAATCCCTCTCTATGCCATTCCACCAATAGACATCCCACAGATTGCGGTATATCTTAGTGGCACCTGGATGAATAGAATGTCTAGATTTATGGTCTTCTACAAGAATATGTTGTCTCAACTCACCCACATAAGGAACACACAATCTACCCTGGTAGCGAAGTACACCATCTCCCCCTTGGGAGAAAACCTCCACTCTTTGATTATGATCAGCACCCTTAAGTTCAAGCAAGATTGAATCATTCTCTTGCTTTTCCTTTACCTCTACTACCAAAGAAGATTCTGCCCCATTCTGAACTGGTATACCACTATATGATATACTCATAAGGCGAACTCCTAATCGAGCAAGCCTATGAAAATCCTTCACTAGTTCCTTCCGTTCTTCCTCAACATGGGCTACACTACCCATATATAATCTACTAAGAGAATCTGCTACTACATTTGCCTTATGAGGATGGTAATGCACACTCATTTGATAATCCTTGAAGAATTCAAGACATCTCCTCTGGAGAAGATTTAAATCTTTCTAGGTGAACACATATTAAAATCTCTTATGGTCGGTGAACACATCTACATGAACATCATACAAGTAGTGTCTCTAAATATTGAGTCCAAACGCCACTGCTGGAAGCTCGAGGTCATGAGTTAAATAGTTCTTCTCATGCACTTTGAGCTGTCTAGAAGCATAAGCTGTAACCTTATCTAGCTGCATCAACAAACAACCTAGTCCAACTTTGGATGCATCGCAATAGATCACATAACCATCTAATCCCTCCAGTAGAGTCAAGACAAGAGTTATAGTCAATCTTGTTTTCAATTCTGCAAAGCTTTTCTGACAATAATCTAACCATTGAAAGTTGACCATCTTCTAAGTCAACTTAGTCAATGGTGAGCCTATGGATGAAAATCCTTCCACGAACCTTCTGTAATAAACCATTAGACCTAAGAAACTTCTGATATATGTAACAGAGGTTTGTCTGGGCCACTGTTTCACTACTTCTATCTTATACAAATTCACTCAGATTCCGTCACTAAATACAATATGACAAAAGAAAGCAATAGATTACAACCAGAACTCACATTCGCTAAACTTAGTGAATAACTGTCGATCTTTGAGAGTCTGCAGAACAACTCTCAAATGAATCGCATGTTCTTCCTCATTGCTAGAGTAAATGAGGATATCATAATAAAGATGATAACGAACAAGTCGAAGTACTGTTGGAACACTCTGTTCATCAAATACATGAAAACTGTAGGAGCATTGGGTAGTCCAGACACATATTACAAATTCATAATGACCATAACGTGTTCTGAAGGCTGTTTTTGGAATGTCACTATCTCTGATTCTGAGTTGATGATAACCCGGTCTGAGGTCTATCTTTGAGAAATGACTAGCACCCTAAAGTTGGTTAAACAAGTTATCAATCTATGGTATGGGATACTTATTCTTGATTGTGAACTTATTAACTATCTATAATCAATGCACATTTTGAGAGAACCATCTTTATTCTTTACGAACAACACAGGTGCACCCCTTGGAGAAATATTAGGTCTGATGAAACCCTTATCTAGAAGGACTTTAAACTGATCTTTTAATTCCTTAAGCTCTACTATAGACATTCTGTAAGAAGGAGTCAAAATAGTCTAGGTGTATCGAAGGAGATCAATTCCAAAGTCAATTTCCCTTTCGAGAGGAACTTCGAGAATTTATTCTTGAAACACTTCTGGAAACTCACTGACCACTGGAATTGACTCAAAAGTTGGGGTTTTAGAGCTAGAATCCTTAACCCGAACTAGATGATAGAGATAACCCTTAGAGATCATCTTTCTATCCTTAAGGTAAGAAATGAATCGACCTATAGGCGTTAAGATACTACCCTTCCCTCTAAGATTGGTTCATTTGGAAACTGAAACGAACAATCATAGTTCTACAATCGATTGAGGCATAACAAGATCGTAACCAATCTATGCCTAGAATTACATCGAAGTCTACCATTTCTAACACTATAAGATCTGCTGAGGTGACTTTTTGATAGACTGTGACAGGGTAAATTATCAATACCAGTCTACCTATAACTGGTTTACAAACTGGAGTGGAGACTGAGAAAGAATCTGAAAGAGTTTCTAGACTATCACTGAATTTTACTACTATGTAAGGAGTTACAAAGGAAAGAGTAGCCCCTCGATCTAAAAATGCATAAACATCAAGGTCAAAGACTCGTAATGTACCAGTGACTACATCAGGAGAACCTTCCAGATGCTATACCTGTTCTGGAGCTGAGTGCCACCTGTACCAGAAGAGTAACCCTACTGAGTCGCGTGACTTGTTGGTGTCGCTGAAATCGTAGATTGAGCTTTACCATTACAACCTTCTTGGACCTATCTATAAGGAAAATACCTCAACTTGTGACCAAACTAACCCTCCCCAAAACATCATTCCTTTCCTGCGAGGCACTCACCTAGATGGTTGTTACTCCACTTATGGCAAGTGGGGTAAGTCTTGGTTCATGAAACACTTCCCTGAGACTTAGATCCTAGTGACCTAACCTTCTTATTATACCTTTTCCTGGAGGATGGAAAACTAGCCGATGAAGGGGCTGGGGCTGAAAACTTCTGCTGACTCTGTGAGCGATTTCCACCACCTGATTTTTGTTGAGAATAATCATAGCTCCCAGTCCCAATCTTCTTATTCTCCTTAGCCTATTTCCTAATAATTTCACTCTAAATCTGTTAAGATTGACTGATAAGCCTAGAGATGTTCATATCTCCTAGTAACATAGAATTTCTGCACTTAGTTTTCACCAAATCTGACACTCCATACAATAACTTATTCATCTTAGCACTGGAGTTAGCAACCATGTGAGGAGCATACCTAGAGAGTTGGTTAAACTTGAGCCCATACTCTTGGATCGTCATGTTTACCTATTGAAAATCTAGAAATTCTAGGTCTAATCAGGATAACAGAATCAAGAATCTGACTGAAAACTAGGGACCTAATGGATTAAAGTAACCCACTAGCGAATTCCACATACCTGAAATCCATGAAGAAATCTTCATATTTCGGGGCTTGAACTGATGGAACCTTGTTGCCTTCTTAAATTAGGGTTCTTGACTTGTTTCTCCTTTCTTGTTTCTAATTTTCTAAGTTTTGATTAATGATTTGACTTACGTAAGTTTTAGTTATGTTTCTAGGCTTAAACTGACTAAAATCTCATGATTGAGGGTCAAAACGACATGCCTTAGGGGTCCAAAAAAGTAGGAAAAGACCAAAACACCCCTTAGGTAATTGCGGTCGGAGCAATATATGACTTGGACTGATGGTCCGTCGTTCAATCGACGGTCCATCTATTGGATGTGCTTGACGGGCCTTCACTAAAATGGACATAACTTTTCACTCGGAGGTCAGATTTTAGCAAACTTGGTGGCCCTTGAAAGATAATTCAATTCTCTATGATTTCATAAATCATGGGACACCTAATTAATTATTTGCTTAAAGTTATGACCATTTGTAGTTGACCTAACAACATTTTCCCTCTAACTGACTATTAACTTTCACCTACGGTCAGACCTACGGATCTTAGATCGAACGACGGTCCATGATGGTCATTCGTAGTTATGTCAGAGGCTGGGTTACTTGAGTCTCAATCTATGAATGCAGACTACACACCGTAGTTTGACTTACAGACAATAGGTATTTCCGTGGATCGACACTTAGTCAATTTTTCTAGGCTGAGTTTTAGGGGAGCTTCAGTGGAAAACGATGGATGCACTGTACGGTCCGTAGATCAGACTAGGGTCCGTTGATGGTAACCTTCAATTGCACCTGCAGATTCCAAAAAAGCTTATTTGTGGTTTTTTTGGATAGATGGTGTTACATTGTCAGACAGGATTTTCAACTTTTCTTCTCAGATTTTTAATTCTAACCTTCTAAACTCCCACGGATCTTACCCAAAACACTTAGGATCATTAAAATCCTCAATACCCAATAGTTTAGACTTGTAAAATAGCCCGAAAACAGAAATCAAACAACCAAGGGAATACTACAACTCAACCAACAAAAATTCAACAGTTTTTCATGAAGAACTTCAATGTTCATTATTCAATCTACTCTAATTGCACTGAATTAAACATATTGTTTTGTGTGTCGAAGAACCCATCATAGAATGATCTCACATACCTTAAACGGATCATCCCCGACGAAATTCACTCAATGATCTTGGCGAAATCTTTGTTCTCTTCTCTTTTCTCGTAATCCCTAAGTGTATTCGATCTTATAAAAACATACATAAGGCTTAATTTTACCACTATTAAAACCTTAAAACAAATTAGGAAATAGTAGGCTGAAAAGACTACTTTACTATTACTAAAATTCGGATTGGATTTTTCTAAGCCGAACAACCAACTTCCGAAAGGCATATCTCCCTCATAGGACATCAAAAATAAGCAAACTTGGTAGAGTTGGAAAGATATTTCCAAGGGCTTTACAAATCATAGAAAGAACTCACCCTAACCCTTTTTGAGCTTGGAGTTATGACCGTTCGAAAATAACTAAAGTTCACTTTTTATACTTAGGAAATTTTCAGGATTTCCCTTTTTATTTTCAAAAATTAATATTCTTGGTTTCCTAGTTTTTTCTTAGTTACTTCAAGTTACGAGATGTTACAATATATCCCCCTTGGGAAAATTCGTCCTTGAATAAGAACTTTTCCACTCAACTAAGGGTAGTAACATCATTTCATCACTCAACAACAAAAGCAAATAACAATCTACTTATACATAATCTTATAAAGCGCTAAGAAGGGAATTTAATACCTTTAATTGCATTCTCTCCAAAATCAAAGAGATAAGGATATATCCTCTTCATATCCTCATAAACTTCTCAAGTTGCTTCATCAATAAACAAATTCCTCTAAAGGACTTTAACCGACACAACTTTCTTTGTTCTCAATTTGCAAACTTGATGATCCAAAATTTGAATTGGAACCTCCTCATAGGATAACATATCCTTAATCCCAACATTCTCATTTGGGACAATCACTGAAGGATCACCAAAGCAATTCTTCAACAAAGACATATGGAATATCGGGTGAACCGCTTCTAACTCTTGAGGTAACTCCAACTAATATGCTACATTGTCAATTCTCTTGGAGATTCTGTAAGGACCAATATACCAGGGACTAAGTTTTCCCTTCTTACCAAACCTAATAACCCCCTTCATGGATGAAACTTTCATATACACCCAATCATCCACCTAGAACTCTAACTGCCTTCTTCTAACATATGTGTAGGACTTTTGGTGACTTTGTACCATTTTCAATCTCTCTTGAATCACTTCCACTTTTTTCAAGGTTTGGTGAATTAATGCATGTCCTATTAACCTTTGCTTCACCAACTTTGAACCATCTAATAGAAGATCTACATCTTCTCTCACAAAGAGCTCATATCGATCAATTTGGATGCTCGAATGGTAACTATTGTTGTAAGAGAACTCAAAGAGAGGTATGTGATCATCCCAATTACCTTTGAAGTCGATCACAAAATCTCTAAACATATCTTCTATGGTCTAGATAATGCCCTCTTCTTGTCCATCCATTTGAGGATTAAAACCCGTGCTTAAGTTCACATTTGAACCCAAATCTTTCTCAAAAGATTTCAAGAATTGTGCAGTAAATTGTGCATATCTATGTGAAATAATGGTGAACGGAACTCCATGAACTCTCACCACTGTTGAAGGTACAACTTAGCATAATCCTCGGCCAAATAGGTTGTCTTTACCGGCAAGAAATAGGCTGACTTTGTCATTCTATTGACAATCACCCAAATAGAATCATGTTCCCTACGAGATCTTGACAGGCCTGTGATAAAGTTCATATTAATCATATGCCACTTCCATTGCGGAAGTTCTATAGTCTGAGCCAAACCTCCAGGCTTTTGGTGCTATATTTTCACTTATTGGCAATTTGGGCACTTGGCAATGAACTCAACAATATTTTTCTTCATGCCATCCCACCAATACACCTCTCTCAAATCTCGGTACATATTTGTTGAATCCGAATGAATGAAATACCTTGAGCTATGAGCCTTCTCCATTATCCTCTATTGGACTCCATCCACCCTAGGTACACACAACCTACCTTGGTACCTCAAAACACCATCTCCCCCTTGTTTAAAATCTATTACTCTTTGCTTATGAACATTTTCATTCAAGTCAACAAAAATTGGGTCTAGGTCATGTTTCGCTTTAGCCTCTAACACTAGTGGTGATTCAGCCCCATTAGTTACCACTATCCCTCATTCTGTGGAGTCCATAAGTTTGACTCCTAGACGTGCAAGTCTGTGCACATCTTTAGCTAACTTCCTTTTTAATTCTTCAACATGAGAGGTACTCCCCATGGACAACCTTCTTAAGGCATAAACAACTGCATTAGCCTTACCTTGGTTGTAAGGAATACTCATGTCATAATTCTTGAATTATTCTAACCACCTTTTCTTTCTGAGATTTAGATCCTTCTGAGTGAGCACATATTGGAGGCTCTTGAGATCAGTGAATATGTCCACATGAACCCAATACAAGTAGTGACGCCATATCTTCAAGGCGAAAACAACAGAATCTAACTCTAAGTCATGGGTTGGGTTATTGTTCTCATGAACCTTCAACTGTCTCGAGGCATAAGCTATAACCTTACCATTCTGCATTAACACAGAACCCAAACAAACCTCTTGATGCATCACAGTTCACGACAAAACCTTAAGTACCCTCTGGTAAGGTCAAAACTGGAGCGGTAGTCAATCTCTTTTTCAACTCCTAAAAGATCTTCTCACAAGATTCAGACCACTCAAACTTGATTGTGTTCTGAGTTAACTTCGTTAAAGGAGATGATATAGATGATAACCCTTTAATAGATCTCCTATATAGCCAGCCAAACCCAAGAACTCGTTATATCTGTTAGGGATGTGGGTCTGTGCCAACTATCAACTCTTTGTATCTTTTAGGTATCAACTCTATCCCATTACCGGAAATAATGTGGCCCAAAAATGCCATGAACTTAAGACAAAACCCACACTTGGAGAACTTGTGATGTACCGTGGTTTCACGGTACTTTCAATGCTCTTTCCTTAAGTTTAGTGTGTGTCTAAATCCTTTTTTTAGTTTTAATGTATATTTCTTTTTGTTTGCAGTAAATCTTTCAAGAATGAGAACGCGAAAAAATTATGCTGAAACTGCAGAAGTGACTACCTACGAAGCCATTGACGGTCCGTCGACCCCTCGAAGGTCCATAGGTGGCCACCTAATTCTGAATGAAGATTGGGGATTCTAACTAAGTGTGGGGCTACAGAGGCTCTCAACGAATCGTCATCTCCAAGATGGACCGTCCTGCACATCTGTCATCATCAACAGAAAGTAGTCCAGTACCAATATTGAAAAGAAGCTAAGTGTGGAACGACGGAAGACCATGATGGTCCGTCGTGGTCTCAACGATCCGTCGTCCAGGTCGTCGACTCAGACGCGGTTTTGGGCAGATTTTCCTTAAATAAATTTCCCTCTTTTGTTAGGACTCTATTATTATAAATACTTGTAAAACCCTCATTTTTGGGGTTAGACTCTTGGGTATTTTTCAGATTTTATTGTTCTAGTTGTGAACTTGTGATTTTGAGAAATTATTCTATTTTCCGGAAATCGTTTATTGCAAGCTTATTGATCAATTCAAGTTATTTTTTGGGTTTACCTCAATCTCATCAAAGTAAGTCCATGAATACTTATCAAACTAATATGAATTGTGTGATCATTAACATGGGTAACTAAATCAATAGCTAGGGTTGTGAGAATCATGGGTAATTAACTAGGTGAAAACTAGCTAAAATAATAATTTTAGAATAGTGTCTTGCATGTATTGATAATTCTTTCGTTTAGAAGTATTTTTAACGAGTGCACGCGTTAGAACTCGCCTTGTTGCTACTTGCCGGACCAAGAAGGTAGATAATAAGAAAAGAATTATCAACATAGATTTAGTATATACTATCTAATAGGCTAGTGTCGATTGATGCGAAGTAACAACTAAGTCATACATCGATTATGATGCTTAATATGAGGTAAATGTAAGGTTTAGTAAAGCATACACACATAGCCGAACCAAGGTGCGGAGTGAAATTTCCTAGTTGCCGGACCAAGGAATTAGGGATTCATAACTTACCACTTTGCATGCAAGATACTAGGAAAGGATTGTTATAGCTAGAATTACTGCGTTATAAACCTGTGGGTAAAACTTAAGCCTAGTTACTCTCATTACTTGATAAAAATCAAGTCTTTAAACCTGTCACTTGTTTATTTAGAAATAGATAATTACATTTATTGCTTTAAAAAACCCTGTTTTTTATTTATTTTCGGAAAGGACTTGACTAAATAGAAGTAATAATAGGTTAAAGTTAAGTATATATCATTTTCCACATGGGATCGACCCCAGCCTCATAGTTGGGTTCTTTACTTGATACGAATGCTTATACTTCTTTTCGAGAAGTAAATTTGAGTGTATCAAATTTTGGCGCCGCTGCAGGGGAAAGTGGTTTTGAAATGAAATTTAAGCTTATTACCAAAGTTTATTCAACATTTTCCTAATTTTACTTTTTATTTTTGTTTGTCTCTTGCAGATGTAACTTATGTGTATGCCAAGTACGTGGAGTAGAGGAGAACCCATACTCTCACCCTATCCCGAGTTGGAGCGTACATTGCGCAGAATGAACCAAAATTTAGGTATTCTCGATGATGATCACAACCTGGAAATTCCACCACAAGTTGATGCTCATGATCAAATATTACCTCAAAATTGCGGGGAAGATAAAATATATAGGCAACCTCCCGCTCCACGCCCTCAAGAGAATTATAAGGGTTATGATAATATTACTGACTCTGACGACCCACTTGTCTTGCCTTCCCTACCGCACGACCATACTTTCGTAGTAACTAGTACTTTGATGCAAATACTTACCGCTAGAGGTTTGTTTTCGGGGCTACTTTCTGAGGATCCACATGCTCACATCGCCAAGGTTTGGTCGGTGTGTAAGATTTATGTAGGGATACTTGATTTGAATATGGTCGTAATTGGGTTGAGAGTGTTTCATCTCGCACTGATGGGAGAGTCTGCTATATGGTTTACCGAGCTCCCCTATAACTCAATCTAAACTTAGAATCAATTGAGCGATGTGTTCTTAGAACTTTACTACCTGGTGTCTAAGAAACTAACCACAAAGATAGGGTGAACATCTTTGTGGCACTAACGGTAGAATCAGTCAGTAGTTCTTGGGATAGGTTCACCTCGTTCTTGAGAAGTGTCCCCAATCACCGCATCGATGATGAGTCACTAAAAGAGTACTTCTTTCGGGGACAAGATGATAATAATAAAGCAGTATTGGATATGATAGCGGGTGGTTCTTATGCGGAGTGTCCTTATGCTGAGATTACTGAGAAGTTGGAGAAAATATCCCAAAATAATAAAGTTTGGATCACTAGAAAGTCAGATACTAGGAGAAACACTTTTGCAGTACAATCCGCACACAACCCAACCACAGATGAGATTCATGAAGAAATGGCTCAAATGAGAACTGAGCTTAGGTTGGTGTTGAAACATGTCACTGAGGGTGCAGAAAAGGAAAATGCGGTGAACTACTTGTCTAAACCACCACCACCGACAGATGAGTATTACTATGAAGAGGACTCTTATACGATAAATGAGCAGACCGGGGGTTTCTAACCAAACGCCCAAGACTCCAATCAGGAGAATTAGCACTAATGTCAGGGAAATCAAGGTCGGAACTATGGTAATTACAACCCAAAGGATCATTATGTCTGAGATTGAAATTACAATCGGGACAACAACTTTAACCGGGGTAACCATGGTAACAGAAATGATAGGAGTGGTCCCTATGTTCCACCTCAAAATCGTGAAGTTGCTTCTAGGGATGGTGGAGGTAATATGACGCGAGTTAAGGATATGTTGCAGAAAATCATGAGGAGGTTTGATACTAGCGATGAGCACACTAAAGAGTTGAGGAGTGACTTAGCGAGTATTGGGCAAAAAGTTGACGCACATGCAATCTCGATCAAGCATCTTGAGTTGCAAATCTCCCAATTGTCTTCGACTTTGAACCCACGCCAACCGGGCACTCTTCCTAGCAATACTGTCCAAAATTTGAAAAATGATGGACATTGTATGACAGTCAGAACTCAAGGTGGTAAGCAAACTATTGACCCACCGATATCGTTTCGCATAGAAAATGTGATAAGAGGCGATGATGAGGTAGTGGAGGTTAGTGGTGAGTTAGAAGACAAAACGGGGAATAAAGCTGAGGTGCCCCAAAAGGTGCCCCCCATGTCTAGACCATCACCTCCATTCCCACAGAGATCAGTGAAAAAGACCTAGGATGGTAAATACTGGCATTTTATCACTATGCTCAAACAACTTTCCATCAATATCCCTTTGATAAAAGCTCTTGAACAAATGTCCGGTTATGCCAACTTCATGAAAGATATGGTCACTAAGAAAAGATCAGTCAGTTTTGAGGATGATGATAAAATGCAGCATTGTAGAGCTATTTCTACAAGGTCTCTAGTGCAAAACAAAGAAGATTTGGGTGCCTTCACTATTCCATGTACAATCAGGTTATCACACTTTGCGAAAGCATTATGTGATCTTGGGGAAAGAACTAATATCATGCCTCTCTCTTTTTACAAGAAATTGTGTTTGGGTGACCTAAAGCCCACTGCGATATGGCTACTAATGGCCGATCGAATTGTGAAAAGGCCTATTAGGATACTCCACGATGTGTTAGTAAAGGTGGAGTCATTCATATTTCCGGCCGATTTTGTGATTCTGGATTGTGAGGTTAATTTTGATGTGCCTATTATTCTTGGGAGGCCATTCCTTGCTACAGGTAGAGCCTTGGTTGATATGGAGAGAGGGAAAATGGAATTTCGGTTGAACAATGAAGAAGTGACTTTCAACATTTGTGGATCCATGAGGTAGAGTGGTGAGATCCAATCGGTATCTGCCATATCTTACAAGGTTGAAAAGTAATCTGAGGTACAAATAGAAGAGCGTTTGGGTTTAGAGCACTAGCGGCAGTGATCATGAATTTTGATAGTGATTGTATTAAAGAGTATGGGTCATTGGTCGCAGCACTTGATCAAGGAGATGTTCGATTTAAACCAATGAATTTTGAGTTAGATATGAAACATCGCGAGTCTCCACCCTCGAAACCATCTATAGAGAAGGCTCCAAAAGTAGAACTTAAGGCTCTACCACCTCATCTGAGGTATGTATTATTGGGAAAATGTGACACTTTGCCGGTAATTATTGCATCAAATTTGAATATGCATCAAGTTGAGAGTTTGGTGGAGGTGTTAAAAAGGTTCAAAAGAGCTATTGGGTGGACTACTGCAGATATTATTGGGATCCCTCGCAGGATTTGTTCACATAAAATCCAACTCATGCCCGATCATAAGCCAAGTATTGAGCCCCATAGACGTTTAAATCCACCTATGCAAGAGGTGGTGAAGAAGGAAATCATTAAGTGGTTGGATGCTGGAGTTATTCATCCAATCGCCGATAGTAGTTCGGTATGCCTTATTAAGTGTGTACCTAAGAAACGGGGAATGACTGTGGTCCCCAATGAGAAAAATGAGCTTTTCTCGATGAGGCCGGTGACTAGATGAGGGTTTGTACGGATTACCGGAAATTAAATGCATGGACCGAGAAGGACCATTTTCCTATGCCCTGCATGGATCAGATGTTGGATAGACTTGTAGGAAAGGGGTGGTACTATTTTCCTGATATCTATTCGGGTTATAATCAGATTTCTATTGTACCAAAAGATCAAGAGAAAACCACTTTTACTTTCCATATGGGACCTTCGCGTTCAAGAGAATGTCGTTTGGGTTATGTAATGCACTAGCCCCATTTCAGAGATGTATGATGTCAATATTCTCCGATATGGTGGAGGACACTATTGAGGTGTTTATGGATGATTTTTCAGTGGTTGGTGACTCCTTTGAGCGGTGTTTGAGTCATTTGTCTGAGGTTCTTAAGAGGTGTGACAATTGCAACCTTGTGCTAAATTGGAAAAAAATTCACTTCATGGTGAAAGAAGGTATTGTATTGGGTCATCACATTTCAGAGAAGGGTATAGAGGTTGATCGAGCTAAAGTTGAGGTGATAGAACGACTTCCTCCACCTATCTCTGTAAAAGGTGTGAGAAGTTTTCTTGGGCATGCAGGCTTTTACTGGAGGTTCATCAAGGATTTTAAAAAAATTGCACATCCTTTGTGCAAGTTGCTTGAGAAAGAGTGTAAGTTTCATTTTGATGAGGCTTGTCTTAAGGCATTTGGTGAGTTGAAGGAAAAGTTGGTGTCTTCACCTATCATCATTTCTCCGGATTGGAGCAAGCCTTTTAAGGTGATGTGTGATGCGAGTCTGGTTGCTCTTGGTGTGGTATTGGGACAAAGAAGGGACAAAATCCTTCATCCATTTTACTATGATAGTAAAGCCCTTAATGAATCCCAAAACAACTACACCGTGAATGAACAAGAGCTTCTTGCAGTAGTCTTAGCTTTCAAGAAATTTTGCTCCTATTTTCTTGGCACAAGGGTTATAGTGCATACTGATCATTCTGCTTTTAGATATTTGATGGAAAAGAAGGATGCAAAACCGAGGTTGATTCGTTAGGTAATACTATTGAAAGAATTTGACTTTGAGATGAATGATAGAAAAGGTACCGAAAATCAAGTTGCTGATCACTTGTCCCAATTAGAAGATGAAGAAATGAGGGAGTTAGGTGAAAAGGCTGAAATTGATGATACTTTCCCTTATGAGCAAGTACTGGCTGCCTCCCAAGACTTGATTCCATGGTTCACAAATTTTGCAAATTATCTGGCTAGTGATATCGTCCCTCTGGACTTGTCCTTTCATCAAAGGAAAAAAGTATATGCATGATGTGAAAAAGTTCTTTTGGGATGAGACATACTAATATAGGAGTTGTGCCGATCGGATTATTCGGTGTTGTGTACTGGAAGTTGAGATGTTGAGTGTTTTGGAGGTATGCCATTCTTCGCCTGTAGGTGGGCATCATAGTGGTATCCGGAATGCTCACAAGATCTTGCAATGTGACTACTATTGGCCAACCATCCACCAAGATGCTCATGAGTTCGCCAAGGCATGTGATAGATTCCAAAGAGATTGTGGCATTTCGAGAAAGCAAGAGCTCCCTTTAAATCCCATTCTTGTGATTGAATTGTTTGATGTGTGGGGCATTGACTTTATGGGCCCTTTTTGGAGTTCTCATGGCATGAAGTACATTCTTGTGGCAGTCGATTATGTGTCAAAATGGGCAAAAACTATCACACTTGCGAATAATGAAGGGAAGAGTGTCACCGTGTTCTTGAAAAAGAATATATTTTCTAGATTTGGCACCGCAAGGGCTATTATCAGTGATGGGGGATCCCACTTAACAAGCTGTTTAAGGGATTATTGGAAAAATATGGGGTTCGCCATAATGTGGTGACTCCTTAACATCCTCAAAATAGTAGGCAAGTTGAAGTGTGAAACAGGGAGATTAAGCAGATTTTGGCAAAAACGGTGAATGCGAGTACAACGGATTGGTCAAGGAGGCTTGATGATGCTCTCTGGGCCTACCGGACAGCATACAAGACTCCCGTAGGTATTTTCCCATACCAACTTGTATATGGGAAGACTTGTCACTTATCAGTTGAATTAGAGCATAAGGTGTGGGCAATGAAGAAGTTGGAAATGGATTGGAATGAGGCTGCGGAACATAGGTTAAGCCTTTTGAATGAGCTTGATGAATTTCGCTTGAAGGCATATGAAAGTTCAGCCCTGTACAAATAAAAGATGAAGAAGTACCATGACCAAAAGATTGAGAAGCGCGATTTTTTGGTTGGAGATTTGGTGCTTTTGTTCAATTTTAGGTCGCGCTTGTTTCCGGGCAAACTCAAGTCCAAATGGGCTGGTACCTATTTGATCACCCAACTATACCCTCATCGTGCGGTTGATTTAGAGAACAAGGAGGGTGTGAGGTTCAAACTGAACAGGTAGTGAATAAAAATCTATCTAAGGCACATTGAAACGACGAAGGAAGTTATTGAGGCATACCATCTTGATGAAGTCTGAGTAATCAAGAGTCCTCCATCGTGCCACGACGTGAAATCAAGTGCTGATTGGGAGGCAACCCAATATATATCCTCTAGACAACTATAGGTTTTTCATGATTTCTAGGCATAGTTGCATTATTTTTGCTTTTATTACTTATGTCACGTCTGAATGTTCCTTTATATTTCTTTAGAAGTGTTGGCTAGAGCTTAGAGTAGGGTCTGTGTCAAAAAACTGTCCAGAAAAAACAAAAAGATTAGGTTAATTGGTGGAAAATGTGCAGGTACCAAATTACAAGAAATCTGCAGAAAATTGGTCTGGTGCAGCCATCGACGGACCCATCGATGGACCGTTGTCCCTTCGACGGAACGTTGGTAAGATCCGTCGTACCCAGGTATGTTTTTAAAAATTTTTCTAAGTTAGGGCACTGTCGACGGAGGGTTCGATGGACCGTCGACCGGCCTACAGTCCGTAGACGGGGAATCGCCGATCCCTCACCCACCAACCCGACCCGACCCGTCCAGCTACATATTAAAAGTTTTTATACTTTTCATTAACCCCACCTCTTCACATAACCCCTATAACCTTTTCCCTCCCTATTTCCTGTCATTTTCCGCCACTTCTTCACCCATTCACTCCCATTCCATCCTTAGATTCATAAACTTCCCCAACTTCTACAAAATCCATTCTCTCCCCAAATCTTCCATCTTCTTCAGTCTCCTTCCCGGTCGGTGTTCGTGGTTGGTATTGCTGTTGTTCAACTAATCGATTTCATACTCTTATTCCTCTACTACAGTTGTCAGGTATGTTGTTATGATCCGTTAAGATTAACTTTTGTTAATTTTCCTGATTACTGATGTCTAACTGTTTGGGTACTTAATTTTGGACCACGTTGCATGCTAAAACTTCCACACAAATGTCCTAAGTCCCTTAGAACTTTGAAATTGAAAGGGATGGGGGTGTATTGTTAAAAAATAGTGTGTGTTTGCATGATTCTGTTCCTGACCTAGGGTTTGATAGGCTATCAAAAATACATGTTAAAACTAGGAAAATTCATGCCCTACGAATGATGGGATGCTAGGTAAATGTTTAGTAAACTTAGGCTTCTGAGAATACTTCAAATTAGTATGATAGGGTATCAAAGTTTAGCTGCAACACTGTGTTCCCTGAAGGTCAGTACGAGACCCCGTCGACGCACCATCGTTGGGGTCCCGTAGACGCCAACTACCCAGGTTTACTCTAAGTATCCATCCACAGACCCTTATGACGGACCGTCGTCCCTTCGACGGTCCGTCTTGCACAACCATCGATGGTGTTAGAACCTTTACTTCTGATTTTTTATAAAATTAATCAAAATGTCCCGCGACGGACCCTTATGACGGACAGTTGTCCCTTCGACGGTCCGTCCTGCACAACCTTTGACGGTGTCAGAACCTTTGTTTATGACTTCTTTATAATTTCTTCTAAGTGTCCCACGAGGGACCCTTATGACGGACTATCGTCCCTTCGACGGTCCATCCTGCACAATCGTCGACGGTGTCAGAACCTTTGTTTCTAACTTTTTTATAATTTATTCTAAGTGTCCCACGATGGACCCTTATTAGGGATCGTCGTGCTTTCGATGGTCCATCCTGCACAACCGTTAACACTTTCAGAACCTTTGTTTATGATATTTTAAAAATTATTTCTAAGTGTCCCTCAACGGACCCCCATGACGGACCGTCGTGCCTCGAGTTGTACTAAAACCCAAACAAAAATTAATGAATCATTTTCGTCATTGTTTCTCTTCTTGTTCATGGAACTAGCTAGCTTGTTTTCTTCATTTTGAGAAGACTTTGGAAAACAACTGATAAATAGAATGAATTTTGTGAAGTTAGTCTTGAATTTTATCTTACCATCAACAAGTAGAGTGATGTTAGCATATGAACAACCCAATTGTTTTTCATGAAAAGATGAGAATTGGTTTAGGACGAATTTTCCTTGGAGAAGATATAAGGATGAAGTTGTTAGTACCACTAGAATCTCTTTTAGAATTGTAGAGATAATTCAAAACTTCAAGCAAATGTTACACTACCTTTTAAGAATTTTGATTTTGTATACTCATTAATTGAAAACTTGTTCGTTCAAATTTAATCTCCATTGAACAAATATTTTGATAATTTGATTTAACAAATAGATTGTAATTATGAATCCTCCAACCTCTAGGAATTGAAGAAGCACGATATTTCCAAAATAACGGGATCATTTCAAACAAATATCACTACTCAAACTTCAAGTCCCAGGATTCTCCATGTTTTGAGAGAAGGGATGAGAAGGCTATTGATATATAATTCATCAAGCTATGAATTATTGGTATTTATAAAAAATGGGGCATCAAAAGGAATTGATTGAAATACTCTTCATAATGTTACAATGCATAGAAGGGATTTAAATAGTCAATCTGAGTACATTAGACGAAGAATATATATATTCTTGTTAAGTTAAAATTGATCAACTAATAGGTAATTTTGTTTTATGTATGGTAAAGTGATCCTTCAAATTTTCAAGAATATTTTCTTATTTCAACTTTAAATTTGAGGCTACCAACTTTTTGTATAGTATGATGAGGATAATAACATGAAATTGTTTCATACATATATCAAGACAATTTTTCCGTAGTATAAAAAAATAGATTACAGAAACAAATGAAAAATTATTTCAGATTCATGATTGGAGAAATAAACAATTATTTTTCTAAAGCAGTAACACTTGTTAGTTAAAAGTGTAGAAGAAAAAGTTAATAAAAGGCGACAATAATAAAAAACAAAATAAATTTTGAATGTATCAAACTCACCATGATATAATCATTGTCTTTCATTGTAAGAGAAAAATGAGACGAAATTTAACGTATCTCTCTTTTCAACCTGAATTAAATGAAGGAATAACTAGTTTAATAAAAGAAATGGCTAATAGAATTCTAGAAAACTCCTAAAAATTTCAAAAAAAAAAAAACAAGAAAAACCTATGCTTTATCAGATCATGAATAAAATCTAGCGAAAAAATCATCACAACACAACACAACAAAAGAGAAGAAACAAGGAAAAAAATCGAATGTGGAAGTTTAAAAATTCACTTTCTTTTTAATTTTTTCTGAAGAATTATATGTTTGTTGGAAATATCTACACAGACACAAATTTATATATATATACACACAAACACTTTGAATCATGTATTTTTTGTAATCTACTTATGGATTTTGAATTGTGCTTCTAGAAAAATGTGATTATATTTTGTTTTGAGTTTTATTTTTTTCTTTTATAAATTCAATCCATATATATTAATAAAATCTAATTTGAATAATTTCTATAAATGAATAATTAAACATAATTTAGTAACTTGATATTTGTTCTTTTGTCACTTACTTCTGAATATACATAAGTTTTTAATTTCTCTATGTTTAGGGTGATATACTTCTAAAAGAATAACTCAAATATAACACATTTAATACATAAGAACTAAATCAGACATGTAAATTGATTGAAAATTGAGTATATCTTGTCACATGCATCAAAGACGGTTGAAAATCTTACAGAAAATACCTCTCTACGGGTAATTGTATGAAATTAACCAAAGCTTGAGGCTTGTCAAAAACTACTCTTATAGAGTACTTCACTCAATATAAGTTTATGTCCCAGAATTCAATAATCTCTTTTAGAAGAAATTATGAGCTAAAAACTAACAAAGATAAAGAAAAGAAATTGTGAAAGATTTTATACATATAAAGAATTGATCCATAATACACTAAACAAAAAATGTCTAGAAGTCTAGTAGAAAGTTAACGAATTGTTACCTGAATTGCCAATGAAAAACAACACAAGGAGAAAGAAAACTTTAAGCAAATGTTCCCATCTTTGATTTTTCTCAATCTTCTATAGACAATTTGTGAAATTGAGAAGCATCAAGGCCTCTTATAATAATAATAATAATAATAATAATAATAATAATAATAATAATAATAATAATAATAATAATAATAGTAATAATAAAGTAAATATAGGGGATATGTTTTCTCTTAATTTTCCTTCAAAGGTTAGTTAAACAATCAACTCAAAATAGACTTTTACCACGCAATGAATTCATTTTGCCTTTTTAAGTGAATAATAATAATTATTTTTTTTCATTTTACATATAATAACAATTTCATTTATATTATAAATTAAATGGAGATGATATGAAAATAAATATATGAAGATATGACTTAAGGAGTATGAAAATTTGTCTATGGTTCAGTCAAACCTAATTAATTTGGTCAAAATCTAATTTATATAAAAAATCATCAATTAAAAAGTATTAATAAATTTTAAATTTTACAAGAATCAATTTCTTTCTAAAATAGTGAAACTTTAAGCTTGAGTTTTAACAAATATTAATTTTTTATTTATTTTTTATCAACGTGAAATTATTTATCCATGTGAAATGTCATGTGACAAGGTTTATTTTTAGATAAAAAAGATATAATGTATTACACATACCTCTCTGAGGTGTGTTTCTTTAACTAATATATGATAATTAAGGTATGAAACTTAGAAAAAGAGAAAATTTTTTTTATGGATGAAAATATTTCTCAAAAACTATTTTTTTATTTTTTTCATATTCGATAGGTAAGATTGTCACCAACATGGATTATAGTGAAACAGTAAGACTGTTCCATCCTTAACTATAGATCTTGAGTGTAAGCGCTGGGTATGCAGAAAATCTTGATGGGAGTGCAACCCCCCGAATGGATCCAGTAGTTCTCCAATGTAGGCTCCCGACACCGAGTTGGAAACCTAAAAAAGGATTGGTTAGAATGATTTAGAAAGAAGGTTCCTTAAATATGAAAAATAAAAAAAGTAGATAAAAACTCATTTAATGTATGGAGGTAAAGCAAGTGGCATTCCACCTTGATTGTGACCTCCACACCCTCCAACACTGTCACACCCGGAGCCTACACACTGGATGTGGCCAACACCCAATGACCATTGCTGGGGAGCGAACCCTAGGCATGACTTACTTAAATCAGCAGAAGACTTAACCTAAACCACTCATAGAATTGGCACATTCTCATGAGAAAATACTTTAATTAGTAGTCTTGGCCAAAGTGACACTTAAATCTCAAAGTTAAAACATATGACATGTAAGATAAAAGAGACTAAAGCTGAACTGACTATCTATATGTCTATGAAAGATCTAGTAGTACTAAGATACATGTTGGGACAAACCCCACAACATTCCATAAGAGAAAAAATTTGAAAGAAAAACAAGTACAGAGTCCTCAGAAATGCAAGGAGCATCACCAATGATTTAAAATGCCCGAACTGATCAACGAGGCACTGGATTATGATCCGGGTTACCTGCATCTTCCTCATAGGACGATGCAGGCCAATTGACATCAGAACACTAAATGTACGAGTGTGCGAGTTGAAATGATAAACAATAACTACTAAGCTTGAAAGGATTAAGAATGATTTTACCTTGGCTCTGCTTAACTCAAGGAGTCATAACTCAATATAAAGCAGTAAAGACACATGCAGTATGTATGTATGTGTGTGTGTATATATACACACACACACACACACACACACCTGCTATATGAAAGTTATATAATTTTTATGGGAGATTTTCTAAGTGACAATCATCACTATGAGCCTAAGTGATGATACAACGTCTTACCTCATGCTATAAGAGGACCGCTCTACCTTGCCGTCAGTATAGAACCTGAACTACTAAGTGAATCCACTAGTCTATGCTAAAAAGTACCAAAGATTCATCTAAAAAGTATGATCATTTATCTGTCCATGTTGGCTATATGGTTTATGGTGACTTGATTCGATATGAACTCGTGTCCCCATATTGGTGCTCAATACTACTCCCAAAATACTTAGCTCATATGTTTTTAAAAAAACTTCTTCTCTGGTTTCAGGTAATTGGTCAGACTTAACTTTAAAAGCTTTCATGGAAATCATAGTTCCTATTTTTTAGAAATAGCCAAAGGCTCTGTGGAAGTCTAGCTTCCTTATTTCACAAAATGTGAAAACATTTATACTCATAAGGACTACTTTGTTACCATATAAATTTTGAGAAATGAACTCACTCTTAGCTCTTTGCTTTACATGAAACTTAACTCTTAGGGAGTACTTAATTCCCTTATAACTTTTGAGATTTTAACTGAACTAATTGCTCTTTCCTCAACTTGTACCTTGAACCATAAAACAAAGTAAAAAATGTTTTTAAGACTCTTGCAAACATTAAAAACTCAATTTGACTTGCTTCTTAAATTTTAGACTTGACTCTTAACTTCTTCAACCTTGATCGTAAATGTCACGCCTCGAGCTACCCCCGAGACGTGGACATGGAACCTAGGACCACAAGTGATCCTAAGCTAACCCTACTGGCATGGTCATGAGCATACTAAAGATATGAAACTGATGCGGAAGCTAAATCATAATTAAATCTGAAAAGATGGGGAATACCCAATTCTATAACTGAGATATTTGAAAACAATGAGTTTAATACAAAAGAAAATATTAACTCAATACTAAGCTGAATCTAACTATGTCTGAAATAAGCCTCTAAACAGGACTAGAAATACTGGGACGAACCTCAGCTAAATCTAGCAAAAACTGAAACTAAATGACTAAACTTAAATGAAACTCATAACTATTGTCCTCGGAGAATGAGGACTCACCACTGAATCTGTTGAAATAGAGATCGGAAAGCGATCTATGCGTGATCTGGATGTTGAGAACCTGAACCTACTTCATAAGAAGATGTAGCGCACGTATGCATCAGTACTTCAAAGGTAATGAGAATGTAGGATAGAGTAAAGCTGAAATAAAACATAACTGAACAAGCATAAAAGCAAGTATAATAATCTGACATGATAAACTGAATTCTGAGCTAACTGGATGCAATGACCAATTTTTAACATGCTAAAACTGAATACTGAATATTTTGATAAATGGTCAATGCAGAGAGTTTGACTGATATATGGGAACTACTAATAACCAATAATAAAATCACATGAGCTAAATGTGGAGTCCGATATATAGCCCCATCGAGAGGACCCAATATACCCTGCCAGAGGCATAAAGGCATGCTGACGTGATCACTAAACTTGTGGCGTTCTTGAACTAGGGTTCTTGAGCTTTTTCTCCTCTCTTGCTTCTAATTTTCGAAGTTTTGATTTAATGATTTGATTTAGATATGTCTTAATTAAGTTTCTAGGCTTAAACTGGCTAAAATCTTATTATTTAGGGTCAAAACGACATAACTTAAGGTTTAAACAAAGTTAGAAAAGACCAAAAAACCCTGGTAAGTTGCTATCGGACCAAACGACGGCTAGGACTTACGGTCCATCGTCTGACCGAAGCCCGTTGTTGGGTCCGTCAACTGGGCCTGTTCGACAGGCCTTTACTAAAATGGGCTTAACTTTTTACTTGGAGGTCTGAATTTATCAAGGTTTGTGGATGTGGACAGATAATTCAATTATCTATCTTTTGGTAGGTCATGGGATACCTAATTAATTTTTTTGCTAAGAGTTATGCCAATTTGAAGTTCACCCAACTGCATTTCCCCTTAACTGTCTGCAAATTTTCCACCTACGCAATGTAGGTACACCTACAGACCATGCTGGTCATCTGTAGCTCTTATCAGAGAGTGGGTAAATGGGGGTCTCGATCGACGGTCACGGATTACGGACCATCGTCTGATCTATGGACCGTAAGTCCGTCCATTGTCCAAGACTTAACCAATTTTTCTGTACTGAAATTTTTGGGAGTTTCTGATCCCATCGACGGTTGTGTCAAACGGACAGTGGGTCCGCCTATGATCCATCGATAACACCGTTGGTTGCACCTGCAGATTTTTTTCTGTAAAGATGGTTTTGGGTCTGTTTTGTCTATGGGGTGTTACAGTAACTTTCATTAAATTGGATTAAGGATTCAATGATAATGATCTCATGTTTATGAAATATTTCATGATGTTTAGATGTACTTTAGAGTGCTGAAATCAACTAGGATTTATAGGTACATAACTTAGTAACTCGTATAAAAAGATGGGGGGGGGGGGGAAGG
>NC_028641.1:68278654-68291458 GCF_001406875.1 Solanum pennellii
GATGGGGGGGGGGGGGGAATGGGATCTCAAGGTGACCCTGGCACTTTGAGAGGTGCGGGGCACCAGAGCCTGACGGACAGGGACTCTCCTGAGGGGCTCAAGTTGGGGCAGCGTGCTAGGCCCTGTCAGACAGAGGCTTCCTTGAGAGGTTCTGACAAGCGTGGTGCCCCAGGGCTTGTATGTCACTCCCGAGACTACCCCCGAGATGCGAACACGGGACCTAGAACCATAAGTGATCCCAAGCTAACCCTGCTAGCATGCTATTGAGCATACTAAAAAAGATAAACTAATTTGGAAGCTAAATCATAATTAACATGAAAAATAATGGGGAATGTCCATATATTATATCTCAGATAAATGAAATACTTATGAGTTTATTACAATAAAGTTATTAAATGAACAATAAGTGGAATCTAACTATGTCTGAAATAAGTCTCCAACTAACTAGAAATGTTGGGACAGACCCCTGCTAACTCCATAAAAATTGAAACTAAAGAACTAAATTAGTGCAAAGAAACTCATGATTATTGTCCTTGAAGAATGAGGACTCACCACTAATTCTGCTGAACAGAAGATCAGGAATCGATCTACATGTTATTTGGATGCCGAGGAGCTGAACCAATATTAGTTGAAAATGTATCGCATGTATGCGTCAGTACTTAAAAGGTACTGAGCATGTAGGATAGAGTAAAAGTGAAATAAAGCATAACCGAACAAGCACAAAATCAAGTATAATATTCTGAACATGGTATACTAAATTATGAGATAACTGAATGCAATCAAAAATTTATAACATGCTAAAACTGAATACTAATTGAACTATAAATATGGTCAATGCAGTAGAGACTGACTGAACTGTGGGAGCTACTAATAACCAATAATAAATTCACATGATCATAATATGGATTCTAATGTATACGCCTCATCGAGAGGACCCAATATACCCTGCTAGAGGTATAAAGTATGATGGAGTGATCACTAAGCTGATGCCCACGGAGGGGACTTACAACCTAGTTGGTTTGTAGTTCTGGAACTATTTGGGTATGATGATCCCTAATCCTACTCGGTATTATGCTACTCCCAATGAATTAAGTGATTAACATATTATGACTGAATTTTTGTAAATATTGGATAGCTCAAAACTGAACATGCAAACAAGAATGCAACAATTAATATGATAATGATGCATTAATAACTGAGGTATGTATATATGAAGTAACGAAAATATCTGACCTAGAATGTGTAATCAAAGAACTAAAGAAATACATTGTTAGGTTTCTGAAATTCATGCAATAATCTAAGTAATAACATGGTAATCTGATTTGGAACATATAACTAACTAATTCATGATAATCTGTTGCAGTTCTAGAAACCTTAAGTCCAATCATGTTAAGGGAATCAAGAATATAACTGAAAATAGTGATACAATGGGTTAAAGGAACCCACTAGAGAAATCCACAAACCTGGTGATGAAATTCATGGAGAAATCTTTATATTTTTAGCTGGAACTGATGGAACCTTGATGCATTCTTGAATTAGGGTTCTTGACCTTTTTTCTCCTTTCTTGCTTCTAATTTTCTAAGTTTCGATTCATGATTTGACTTAAGTAAGTTTTAGTTATGTTTCTAGGCTTAAACTGACTAAAATATCATGATTTAGGGTCAAAACGACATGTCTTAGGGGTCCAACAAAGTAGGAAAATACTAGATCACATTGGGAGTAGCATAATACCGAGTTGGACTAGGGTTCAACGTACCCATACAGTCCCAGAACTACTATCCAAATAGGTTATAAATCCCCTCAATGGGAATCAGTTTAGTGCTCAATGGGCATCAGTTTAGTGATCACGCCAGCATGCCTATATACCTATGGTAGGGTATATTAAGTCCTCTCGATGGGGCGTAAACATCAGACTACACATTTAGCTCATGTGGTTTTATGATCGGTTATTAGTAGCTCCCACAATTCAGTCAGACTCTATTGCATTGACCATATTTACAATTCAGTTAGTATTCAGCCTCAAAATGTTATAGATTTGGTCATTGCATTCAGTTAACTCAACATTTAGTATATTATGTTCAAAATATTATACTTGCTATTGTGCTTGTTTAGTTATGTTTTATTTCAGCTCTACTATAATCTACATGCTCAGTATCTTTCAAGTACTGATGCATACATGCGATACATCTTCTCGTTATGTAGGTTCAAGTTCTCAGCTTCCAGATCACGCTTAGATCAATTTTCGATCTCCAGTTCAGCAGAATCAATGGTGAGTCCTCATTCTCCTAGGACAATAGTCATGAGCTTATATTCAGTATTTTAGTCCTTCAGTTTCAAATTTTCTAGACTTAGTTGGGGCCTGTCCCAACATTTCTAGTCATTTATAGGCTATTTTCAGACATAGATAGTTTTATGTTAATATTGAGATGTTCTTTGTATTAAACTCATCAATTTTCAAATATCTCAGTTATAATATATGGGTATTCCCCAACTTTTCATTTTAATTATGATTTAGCTTTCACATCAATTTATTATCTTTAGTATGGCCATGATCATGCCAGCAGGGTTAGCTTGGGATCACTTGTGGTCCTTGGACCCGTGTCGCATCTCAGGGGTATCTCGGGGCGTGATAGACATCCCATGGATCTTTTAGCCACTGAAAACTCTATAAATTTCACAAATTTTTTTTACAAGTTTAAAAATTCTAATTTACAATACACCAATAGTCTAATAATTAATTTTACACCTTGAAAATCCAATGACCTAGGCTAGAGACTCACCTAATTAATAATGTTTAAAATAGTGTTTCCATACCTAAACTAATGTAATTAACTTGATTTGGATGTATTAGAGACAAAGCATCACGAAACGACCATGACGTTGGGAAACTAGTGAAATTGAACTAGTAGGTGTTCTTAGGCCGTGTGAAGGATTGGAAGTGTCGTATGAAGGGTAAACCTTGTAAAAATACAATAAATAGAAATATAATATTTTTTGAATGAAAAAATCTGGGTGCGATCCCCCAAGGACCAACCTAGAGGTCCTTGAGAAGGACCCAAACATTTGGCCAACAACTTATGTATGCTAAGCTATGTAGGATCTTTATGAATATGGAAAGTCATGATTAAATATAAGATTATGAATGTATGCATAAAGTAGGTTGCTTAATGTGATACTTAGCTTTGGATAGGGTTATGAGATACTATTTTTTGCATTGCACAAGTATTGCTTGGGTTGCCTACATGTTGAGATGATATTACGTTGGGAAGGCTTATGATTTCTTAACTTATGTGCACATTTGTTTTACTTGATAAAAAGCATGTTTTGACTAAAATATCCTTTTATCCATGTTTCACTACTTTTTATGCATAGTAGCCATACTTAGTTCGTGTGATGTAATATTCAATATTTTCTTCCCTTTTTTTCCAAACAATGTAGGTTCGAGACATTGAGTATCCAAGGCCATTTCTCAAGGATACTTGGAATTTCTCTTCCAAGTTGGTGAATCCTCATGTCCAATGACAAGACCCTTATGTCTAAGCTTTTAGTTCTTTGCTTATGTAGGTAGACATTCTTGTATTTTCTATTTCTAAACTCTTTATTGATTTAATGGAGAAGTCTCCAATTTCTATACTCTATGTTAGATGATATGTTTTGATAAATTTAATTTCTATTTTCATATATGAAGCGAAGTTGAACTTCCAAAAAAAAAGTTTAAATCTTCCAGTTACGTCTAGGGGGTTTTCTACGTTTGTTATAAATGATTACATCAAATTCTTGATTAACATTTTTTTTGTCAAGCCCAATGCCTACACCCTGGACGTGGTCTGCACCAAACGACAATTGTTGGCCTTCAGCGAACCCTTGGCTTGGCTTACTTAACTCACTAGAAGAATTAACTTAACTCAAGTATAAAACTGGAAACATTCTCATGAAAAATTCTTTAAATAATAGTCGTGACCAAAATGGCACCTAAGTCTCAAAACAATATATGTATGTCTGCAAATAAAGAGAGACCCAAAAATTGATTGTCTGAGTATCTCTTTGTCTATGTAGCCTCTACTACTAGTATGATGAATGTTGGGACAAATCCCACAACATTCTATGAAACAAATATGGAAATCAATTAAAGGAGTCCTTCGAATGCAAGGAGGCTCACCACTGTCGCTGGATGCTCAAACTCGACCAAAGAAGCGCCGCATGCTGATTTTGGTTACCCGTATCTATATCATAAGCCGATGCAGGCCAACTGGCATAAGTATATTGAATGTACGAGTATGGGAGTGTAAATGCTAAAAACCACTACTAAGCTTTAAAGGATAAAGAATAAATTTACCTTTCCTCTACTCAACTCAAGAAGTCACACTCAATATAATGAAGTAGAGACACATGAAATATATATAAAGTTTGTAAAATAGTGTAAACACTTAGTTCATTAAAAGTAATGCAGCAATGAACTCAAATTTACTTATATATATGAAAGTAATATAGTTTCTTTGGGAAATTCTCGAACCGACAACCATCACTATGAGCCTAAGCGATGGTACAACATCTTACCTCTCTTTGTAAAATGGCCACTCTATACCTTGTCATCGGTATAGAACCTGAACTACTAAGTGGATCCACTAGTATATGCTTAAAATCACTAAAGAACCATCTAAAAAGTATGACCTTTTATCTGTCCATGCTGGCTACATGATTTAGGGAGACATGAGTTGATATGAACTCGTGTCCCCATGTCGGTGCTTAATACTACTCCGAAAATACATAGCTCATATGGTTTTAGAACAACTTCTTCTCTGGTTTTAGGTAATTGTTCAAACTTAGCTTGAAAAGCTCTTTTGAAAATCATAGTTCCCATTTTCTAAAACTAGCAAAAGGCTCTGTGGAAGTCTTTCTTCCTCTCTTTCTCATAACGTGAAAACATTTGTAAATCTTAGGGGCAACTTAGTTTCCTTATAGCCTTTGACAAACGAACTCACTCTTTGCTCTTTCCTTTACTTAAAATATAACTCTAGTAAATACTTAATTCCCTTATAACTTTTGAGATTTAGACTCAACTCTTTAGGTTTTTCTCAACTTGTTTCTTGAGACTTAAAACAAATTTAAATTTTTGTGTAAGACTCTTAAAAAACTGAGAACTCACTTTGATTTTCTTCTCAACTTTTAGACTCGACTCTTAACTCCTTTGACTTTGATCGTAAATTTCCTTGAATTGGATTATAGACTGAATGATCATGATCTCATGTTCATAGACAATCCCATGATGCTTAAATGTACTTTAGAGTGTTGTAATCAACTAGAATTTATAGGTACATCACTTAAGAACTCAGACAAAAATATGGGGGGAAAAGGATCTCCAGGTAACCCTAGCGCTCTGAGAGGCGCGGGAATCCTGGGCTTGACATACAGAGACTGTCTTGAGAGGCCCTGACTGGGGCAGCGTGCCTGACCCTATCCGACATAGGCTTCTGTAGGGGCTCTGGCAGGCGTGTCACCCCAGGGCTTGTCAAACACATATTCCGACTTTTCTTCTTCGATTTTGAATTCTAAACCTTCTTTAACTCCTATGGAACTCACCCAAACCACTTACGATCACTAAAATCATATCTACTCAATAGTTTAGATTCGTAAAACAACCAAGAAACACAAATTAAACAACTATAGGTATACCACAGCTCAACCAACAAGAATTCAAAATAGTTTTTCATCAAGAACTTCAATGTTCATCATTAAACCTATTCTAATTGTGTTGAATTAAAAATATTGTCGTATGGGTGGAAGAACCCAATACAAAGAGATCTCATATACCTTATAGGGATTAACCCCTATGAATTGCACTCAACGATTTTGGGTTCTTGAAAATTCTTTGTCTTTTGTCCTTTATCTTCTTCTTTTCTTTTCTCCAAGACATAAGTGTATTCAATCTTCTAAAACTGACTTAAGGCTTAAATTTTTCCCTAATAAACTCTTAAAAATATATTAGGAAATAGAAGGGCGAAATGACTTCGTTATCCTTCTAAAATCTGGACTGGATTTTCCTCAATCCAACAGCCCAACTTTTGATAAGGGATATCTCCCTCATACGATATTATAATTTTGTAAACTCGACAGAGTTGAAAATATATCATATAGGGATTTCCAACCATATAAAGAACTTTCCCTAAATCATCCTGAGCTAGAAGTTATGACCTTTTGAATGTGACCAAAAACCTACTTTTACACTCCTGAAATTATCCGGATTTCTCCTATTCTTTCCAAAAGCATCTATTCTTAGTTACTTTGATTAATCCTAGCTATTTAGGTGTCAAGATATTACAGTATCTCCCCCTTGGGACCATTCTACCTCGAATGAGGATTTCTCCACTAAACAAAGGTTAGTAACGTCATTTCAGCACTCAACCAACAAAAACAAGTAATACATGCTTACACATAGTATTATAAAGTGCTATGAAGAGAATTTAGTACCTTGATCTGCATTCTCTACGGTTACAAGATATGTGGATATCTCCTTTTCATATCCTCTTCAGCTTCCCAAGTTGCTTCTTCAACAAACTGATTCCTGCAACGGACTTTGACTAAAGAATATTCCTTTGTTCTCAACTTGAGAAATTGATGATCCAAAATTTGAACTGGAATCTTCTCATAGGATAAGATTTCCTTAATCCCAACATCCTAAGTTGGTACAATCAATGAAGGATCACCCAAGCATTTCTTCAACATAGACACATGGAATACCGAATGAACAACTTCAAATTCTTGGGGTAGCTCCAACTCATATGCTACATTGCCAACCCTATTGGAGACTCTGTAAGGACAATTATACAGGGAACTAAGTTTCCCCTTCTTACCAAACCTCATACCCCCCTTCATGGGTGAAACTTTAAGATACACCCAATCATCCACCTCAAACTCTAACGAACTTCTCCTAACATCTGTGTAGGACTTTTCACAACTCTATGTCATTCTCAGTCTCTATTGATTCACTTTCACCTTCTCCATAGCTTGCTAAACTAGATCTGGTCCTATTAATCATGCTTTACCAACTTCGCACCACCCAATAGGCCATCTTCTCCTATAAAGGGCATATATGGAGCCATTTGATGCTCGAATGGTAACTGTTGTTGTAAGCGAAATCAATCACACAAGCTCTCAACATGTATTTCAAAGTCTAGATAGTACGCTATGCTTGTCCATCTTCCTAAGGATGAAAAACAATTCTCAAGTTCACAGTCGAACCCAAATCTTTCTGGAAAGATTTCCAGAATTATACAGTAAATTATGCACCTCTATTTGAAATAATAGAGACCAGAACTTCTTGCAGTCTAATAATCTCTTGAAGGTACAAATTAGCATAATCCTCCACCAAATAGGTAGTCTTTACCGGCAAGAAATGGGCTGTGTTTGTCATTTAATTGACAATCAACCAAATAGAATAATGTTGCCTACGAGATCTTGGTAAGCATGTGATAAAATGCAAGTTAATCATCTTTCCCTTCCATTCCGGATGTTCTATAGTCTGAGCCAAACCTCCAGGCCTTTGGTGCTTTACTTTCACATGCATTTGGTGCTTTACTTTCACATGTTGGCAATATGGGCACTTGGCAACAAACTCAACAATATCTTTTTTTCATGCCTTTCCACCAATATACTTTACTCAAATCGCAGTACATGTTGGTCGAATCGGGATGAATGGAATATATGGAGCTATGAGCCTCCTTTAGGATCATCTCCTTGAGTCCATCCACCCTAGGTACACATAATCTACCTTTGTACTTCATCAAAACATCTCCCCCTTATTCAAAAGCCATTACTCTTTGCTTATGGACATTTGCCTTCAAATCAAGCAAAATAGAATCTTGTCTTGTTTCTCTTTCACCTCTGACATTAGTGATGAATCAGACCCATTAGTCACCACTATTTTTCCTTTTGTAGAATCCACAAGTATGACTCCTAGGCGTGCACATATTTAGTCAACTCCCTCTTTTCCACTTCAACATGGGTGGTACTCCCCATGGATAACCTGCTTAGAGCATCAGCAAGCACATTAGCCTTACCTGGGTGGTAAAAATTACACATGTCATAATCCTTGAGTAATTCTAACCACCTCCTATGTCTAAGATTTAGCTCACTCTGAGTGAACATATATTGGACGCTCTTGTGATCCGTTAATATGATAGCATGAACACCATAAGTAATAACACTATATCTTCAAGGCAAATATTACTGCAACCAATTCTAAATCATGAGTTGGATAATTCTTCTAATGAACCTTCAGTTCTTTGGAGGCACAAGTTATCACCTTGCCATTCTACATCAACGCAAAACCCAAACGAACTCTCGATGCATCACGGTACACCACAGAACTTTGAGTTCCCCTCTAGTAAAGTCAAAACGTAAGCGTTAGTTAATCTATTTTTCAATTCCTGAAAGCTTTTCTCACAAGCATCAAACCATTGAAACTTGAATGTGTTCTGAGTTAGCTTGGTCAAAAGAGACAAGATAGACGAAAACCCTTCGACAAATCTCCTAAAATATCCAGCCAAACCTAAGAAACTCCTTATATCTATCGGAGACGTGGGTCTAGGACAACTCTATACTACTTCTGTCTTTTGGGTATCAACTATACTCCCATAACAAGAAATGATGTGGCCCAACTTAAGCCAAAACTCACACTTGGAAGAAATTGACATATAGCTCCTTATCTTTCAAATCTGAAGAAAAATCTTGAGGGTGACTAGCATGATCTTCTTCATTTCTTGAATAAACTAGTATGTCATCAATGAAGACAATGAGAAACAGATCTAAATAAGGTTCGAAGACTTTGTTCATAAGATCCATAAATGTTGTTGGTGCATTGGGCAAACCAAAGGATATAACCAAAAACTAATAATGCCCATATTCGGTTCTAAAAGTTGTTTTTGAAATATCACTTTCCCTGACTTTTAAATGACTGTAGCTTGATCCGAGATCAATTTTTAAGAAGTAGGAAGCACCCTAAAGCTGGTCAAAAAGATCAACTATCCTTGGGAGAGGATATTTATTCTTGATGGTCACCCTATTCAATTAGTGGTAATCTATACAAGTCCTAAATGAACCATCCTTCTTTCTTATAAATAAGACCTAATCCCCCCAAGGTGAGACACTTAGTCAAATAAAACCTTTGTCTAACAAATCTCTTAGTTGTTCTTTCAGATCTTTTTACTTTGCTGCCATTATGGATGAAGGAATAGATATAGGACGAGTATCTCGAATGATATACATGCCGAAGTCTATCTCTCTTTTGGTAGGGACTCCGGGTACATCATCAGGAAAGACTTCTAAAAACTCTTTCACTATAGAAACTGACTAGAGGGAAGGTACATCAACACTTGAGTCATTAACTCGGACTAAGTGATAGATACACCCCTTTGAAACTAACGCCCTCGACTTAAGGTACGAAATGAAACGACCCTTAGGCACTGTTGAACTACTACTCCACTCTATGACTTGCTCATTAGGAATTTGGAACATGCCAACTCGAGTTCTACAATCTATTGACACATAAAAGGCATGAAGTCAGTCCATACACAACATGACATCAAAATCTACCATGTATAACTCTACTAGATCAGCCATGGTGTTCTTGTGATTGATGGAAATTAGACAATCGCGATAGATCCTTTAAGCTAGAATAAACTCCCCAACAAGAGTAGAAACACAGAAGGGTTCAAATATTTTTAAGGAAGGATCTCAAACTGATTTGCAACATAACTAGTAACAAAATATAAACTTGCTTCTATGTATTACAAAGCATATACATCAAAAGTAAAGACTTTGATCATACTCGTGACAACATGTGGAGAGTTCTCTTGCTCTTGACGACTAGTGATTGCATAGAGATGGTTTGCCCCTCTGCCTGTACCAGAAGTGGCTCCTCTAGGTACAACCATGTCTTGTGGAGCAACTGATGAAGATCAGGTTGTATTGCCCGGATTGCCACCTCCCTGTTATTCTTGGGACACTCTTTAATGTAGTGCTCTTCTTAACTGCATTTAAACAGCCCGACTGACCATCACAACACTCAACATCATCGTTTCTACTATACCTACAACATGTGGGAGCCTAACTACCTCCTTGTTCCACACTACCTTGGGACTGGGCTCTTCTAGCCCTAAAGTTTTACGAATTCTGGCTATTGTACTCACCTCTACTTTTGGGCGCGGGTGCACTGGCAAATGATGGTGTAGGCCCTTTTTTTTAATGAAATTTTGATCGACTTGAACAACCTTTATGTTGACCAGACTCATTCCAAGTCTTAGACTTCTTATTCCTGTACTCCTCTCTATCCCTTAGTTTCTACTCTTCAACTTTTTCCACATAGACCATTAACCTTACAATGTCCATGTCCCCAATCAACATTGAAGCCCTACCTTCTTTGCTTGAAGCACGACCCAAGCCAGCAATAAACAAACTCATCTTTCTCCTCATATCCTTAGCCATCTCAGGAGCATAGCGAGACAGTTGGGTGAACTTCAACCCATATTCATGCACACTGAAGGAGTCTTGTTTTAACTATGGAACTCTTATACCTTTGCAACCTTATGTTCTTGGGGAAAAAATGCCCCAAGAAAACTACTTCAAAGCAAGACCAACTCGAAGGTGGTGCATCGTCATCTCTACCCTTCTTCCACTGATCGAACCATGTCCTAGCCATATTCTTGAGTTTGTATGAAGCTAACTCAACCCTCTCAATGTCAACCACATGTATCACTTCAAACACCTTCTTCAACTCTTCCACAATTTTTTCGGGATCTTTAGTAGTTCTCGAACCGTTGAAGCTTAAGGCATTCATCCTCAAGAGTTATCAAATCCTCAAAGTTCCAGCCCCTTCTTGTAGAGATCCTCTTTGTTGCCCAACTTGACTCAACATCCTTATAGCCTCACGGGGAATTCAACATTAGTAACCTCCTCTTAGGTTGCACATTCGGTACATCAGAAACCTCTGTCTCTTCAACATTCCTTCTGGTCGGTCGACCTATAAATGCTCTTTGTGGAGGCATAGTTCTCTAAACACGCTCAGGCACGAGTTAGAAAGAGACCTTTAGAGATAAATTATAATGCACGAAAAGAAATATGAAAGAAGTGAGAAATTCCTAAATGTTGTAGCCTCCTAATACTAGATGTGGCGTCCTTAAAATCGATATGATACGAAGGCTTCATAGACTCCCTAGGACTTTTAGACCTTGCGCTATGATACGAAGTTTGTCACACCCAGAGCCTACACACTGGACGTGGGTGACACCCAACGACCTTTTTTTCCTTGAGCGAACCCTTGACCTAGCTTATTCAACTTAGCGGAAGAATTAAAATAACTCAAGTATAAAACTGGAAACATTCTAATGAAAAATTCATTAAATAATAGTCTAGGCCACAATGACACCTAAGTCTCAAAACAATATACATATGTCAGAAAATAAAGAGAGACCCAAAAAGTGAATCTCTCACTATCTATTTGTCTACGAAGCCTCTCCTACTACTAAGATGAATGTTGGCACAAACCCCAAAACATTCTATAAAGGAAATATGTAAGGAAATCCAAGGAGTCCTCTGAATGCAAGGAGGCTCACCACTATCTCTGGATGCTCAAACAAGATTAACGAAATGTCGCGTACTAATCCTGGTTACTTGTATCTGCATCATAAAATGATTTTATGATGCAGGATAACTGGCATCATTACATTAAATGTTCAAGGATGTGAGTTGGAATTCAAAAGAACACTACTAATCTTGAAAAGATCAAGAATGAACTTACCTTGGTTCTGCTCAACTCAAGAAGTCACAACCCAATATAATGCAGGATACCCATGCAATATATAGTAAAAAAGTGTAAACACTCAGTTCATTAAAAGTGATGCAACAATGAATTCAACCATCACTATGAGCCTGAGCGATGGTACAACGTCTTACCTCACGTTGCAAGAGGACCTCGTATACCATGTCGTTAGTATAGAACCTAAACTACTATGTTGATCCACTAGTCTATGCTAACAAGAACTAATGAATCATCTAAAATGTATGACCTTTATCTGTCTATGCTGGCAACATGGTTTATGGAAACTTGAGTTGATATGAACTCGCGTCCCCATATCGGTGCTCAATACTAATCTCAATATACTTAGCTCATATGTTTTTGAAACAACTTCTCCTTTGGTTTGAGATAATTGATCAAACTTATCTTTAAAATCTATCTTGGAAATCATAGTTCCCATTTTCTAAAACTAACCAAAGGCTTTGTGGAAGTCTATATTCCTCTCTTTCTGAACATATGAAAACATTTGTAACTCGTAGGGGCTACTTATTTTCCTTATATATTTTGAGAAACGAACTCACTCTTTGCTCTTTGCTCTTTGCTTTACTTGAAACATAACTCTAGGGAATCCTTAGTTCCCTTGTAACTTTTGTGATTTAGACTCAACTCTTTACTCTTTGATGAACTTGTAGCTTGTGCCTTAAAACAAAGTAAAAATGTTTGTTTATGACACTTGAAAACTTAAGAACTCACTTTGACTTGTTTCTCAACTTTTAGACTCGACTCTTAACTCCTTTTACTTTGATCTTAACATTCCTTGAATTGGACTATGGATTCAAGGATTATGATCTCATGTTTATCGACAATTTGATGATGTTTAGATGTACATTAGAGTTTTGGAATCAACTAGGACTTATAGGTACATCACATATGAACTTTAGAGTGTTGGAACAAACTAGGATTTATAGGTAGATACTTAGGAACTTGTACAAAAATATGGGGGGGGGGGGGGG
>NC_028641.1:68291867-68342660 GCF_001406875.1 Solanum pennellii
GGGGGGGGGGGGGAATGGGATCTCTAGGTTACCTTGGCGCTCTTAGAGGCGCGGGGCGCCAGAGCATGACGGACAGAAACTGTCATGAAGGGCTCTGGATGGTGCGGCGCACATGGATTTGTCAGACATAGGCTGCCCTGAGGGGCTCTAGCAGGTCCAGTGCCTGAGGGCTTGTGAAAGGTGATTTTTGACTTTTATCAAGAACTTCAATGTACATCATTCAAGTTATTATAATTGCACTGATTAAACACAATGTTGTGTGGGTGGAAGAACCAACATAGAAAGATCTCATATACCTTATTGGGATCACTCCCGATGAATTCCACTCAACGATTTTGCATTTTTGAAGAATTCTTGATCTTTTCTCCTTTCTCTTCTTCTCTTCTCTTTTATCTCAAGCCTTAAGTGTATTCAATCTTCTAAAAACTGATTTAAGTAGTAACTTTTTCCTAATAAGCCCTATACACAAATTAGGAAATAGTAGGGTGAAAGACTTATTTACCCTTAGTAAAATCTGGATTTGATTTTTGTCAATCCAACATCCCAACTTCCGATAGGCATATCTCCCTCATACGATATTAGAATTTCGCAAACCTTGCGGTGTTGGAAAGATCTCATCAAGGGACTTACAACCATATTGTAATATTCAGGAAAATTGCATGTCTAGTGAAGAGCCCAGTAGATCTTTAAGAATGGTATTAGGGGGTACGTAGGCATCCCAATGCCCATATTGAGAAATCTTAGGCATCGTATAGTAAATTAGCAAAGGGGTATTAGCCAATTTCTATATAATACCCAAATAAGTAAAATATTGGGCATATTAGAAAATATTGGCTTAAAGGGTGTTAGCCAATTTTCTAACATTAATAAGCTTGTTTGAGAAATGTACCTGCAAGGAAGACCCTAAGCTAATATAATAGTATTCACATACTAGATATGAGATATCCATGTGTCAAGCCTTGGCATCATAGCACATGACCACTTAGAATGGTCATGTCGATTAAGCAGTGCCCAAGGACATATTGAGGATCCTTGGGACAATAAGTAAACATTCCAAATGAACCATCAAGAATAGTTAGTTAGGAAATTATAACAAACACATATGCAAGAACATGTGAAAATCGGCCAAGGCAGGGGACCACCCTAACCGAATTCGGTTAGGGTAGTTAGGGGGAAGGCATGTGCAAGGGTCCCTCCATGTGGGGCCTGACTTCCTAACAACCTATAGACTCTAAATAACTGCCCTAACTAGCAAACTAACCTAGGACCACCCGAAATAAACCAATTAGTTCACCCGACAACCTAAGACTTAACCGGGTGATACTAACCTAGTAACTAGTTAAAGAGACAACCTAGTACCTAACCTAGGATGGTCCAAAACGTTAGTTATGGTCCTAAAAATATTAGTGATACTTTAGTAATTCTCCTATGTTACTTACTTAATTAATTTAGCAACTTAATTAATTAATTTAAAAGGACAAAACCAAAATCACAAAGCAATTTCCAGATTTCGGTTAAGACAAGAAAAAGACAACCTAGTACCTAACCTAGGATGGTTCAAAGGGTTAGTTAAGAACCTAAAGACTTGAGGGTACTTTAGTAATTAACCTTGGTCACCTAATTAATAAAATTATAAACTTAATTAATAAAATTAAATGGGTCAGATCAAAATTCTTACACTAACCTAGTATAACTCAAGAAACATCCCAGTACTTTAACCTAGGATGGTCCAAAAGGGTTAGTTATGGCTCCAATGACTTACGGGTACTTAAAAAATTACCCTAGGTCCCTTAATTAATAAAATTTTCCATTTAATTAATTAATTTAAATGGTCAAAACGAAATCCTTAGGAAAATTTCAGATTTGACTGTGTTATGTTTTCTTATTCCTAGTCAATTTAGGAGGGACTTTTTAGTAATTTCTTAATTAATTTATTTAATTAACTTATTAAGACTTATTTGAATGAGTCAATATCAGTTCCTAAACCTCAAACTCACGATCAAACACTTAGATAACACAACGCTAAAATGAACGAAAGAAAGAGGCAAAAAGTTCAAAGACGTTCTAGGCGATTTCAAGGTTTCTCTAAGTTTTCGTTCAAGGTGGTCTTCGTAGATTAAGTTCTACATAAGGTATGAGTTTCTCTCCTGGAAATATTTCCCGAAGACTACTTTCCATCATAACGAATCCATGAAATCTCGAAAACTAGGGTTGTTCCCAAGGTTCTCATCGAACTTTCTATTTCCCTAGTATCCTTGTTACGATTTCAATGTTGAATAGATTAGTCTTGATAATGTTGTTTGTATGTGGTGCTGGAAAATTTTATTGTGTAGGGTTCTTGATTAAATAATGTCGAATGAACCTATGAATTGTATTTGTATGACATTAAGTGCTCTTAAGTGAATTAAAGAATGATGTCATGCTAAATGATGTTCGAAAACGTAAAGTGTGATATGTAACGTCTCAATACATAGTTACTATTAACTTTATTTATGAAGATAATATGTTCATTACAGTTTTAATATGATGTTGTCCAAAATGGCTAATAACGTTATGCCTAACATCATAATCTAAGATTGGTTTAAAAGATCTCCATGAAATCACGTTGCATGTTTGCCTTATGCCAATAAAATGGCTAACAATACATTGTATAAGAATGATGAATGAGATTGGCTATAATGTAATCATAAATAATTAAAAGAATGGCTAATGAATAAGGTATAATAACTTAAGTATGAAGGAATGTAACTCTGGCTTATGCCAATAAAGATGGTTATGTAATCTATACCGAAATGGTTATGCCAATACTAATCTTATGCCAATTACATATAGCCAAAAGAATGAAATCACAACTCAAACACTCCTAATGTAATTCAATGAATCCATATCCAAGGGCATGCCATTCATTGGGACAAATCCGAACATGCTCTAAAAGAATGAACTATGAACTTATGTAATTCATTGAATGAAATGTTCATCGTCCATAAACGATGATATGAAGCTGCTAAATGAAAGTAAGCAAGTAACGTGAGTAATAACATAGCTAAAGATGTCTAAGTAAGAAAGTTACCAGGATGAGGTGTTAAAAGAAGTTAGACAAGCCTCACTTACATCTAAGATACTATGTTAAAAGTACTCACGAATGAAGGTGTTAGAACGTGTGAAACAAGTCTCATTAACACCAAAGATGTTATGTAAGGGCAATTCACATTTCATCAATGTAAAAAAAAAGGTTCCAAGTCATCAATAGAGTAAGTAAATCTTAATCCAGAAGCAAGCTTCCATAATGTTTGAGTCAATTCTAAAAGATAAGAAGATAATGGAAGTGAGCAAAGCACCGATAGACTAGTTATGAGTATGTGCTTGCACGTGTAAGTATAATGAGATGAGGCTACAACCGAAGTGGATAAGTAGTCTCCTTACGTCCCTAGTCTTCGAACTATGTCTACCCAACATAGGAACTAGCTTGTGGTTTCCACCTAAGAGAGCTTGGTAAGTTTCGATCTCACCTTGGCCAGTGAAAGCACCTCTTTTTTTGGTGTGGCGTAGACATTGGATTTCATGTTTATCTCACGTGATCTATGTCGGTTAATGCTCAAAAAGTTTTTCTTGGTTCACTATAGCCGTGATCCACTCCTTTTCGGTGTGGAGTAAACACTTGATACGAATTCGCCTTAGCCAGGAATGACCACTTGTTGGTTTAGGGAAGACACTGGATTTCATGCGTAGCTCACATGATCTAGATTCATTTTAATCGGTGAATCACCTCTTTTTGGTGTGGGGAAGCCACTGAATTTCATGTTAGCTCGCATATCTTACTTCTAAAGATGTATCTAAGAAAGAAAGAAAGAAAGATGATGGTACGTATGTTCAAAGTGAGCTATGAAAGTAACAACTTAAGAATGTCAATTAACAATATCAATACCAATGAAGTTTCAGCAAATAATGGGCAAAGCCAAATAAGATTGGCTTATAAATACTTCTTATATGATAACAATAAAGGGGAGTAGAAACATAATAGAAAATCAAAGATTCATAACTTTCCTAACATGAAAATGATGAAATAAGTGGCATAGCCAATAGAGACTGGCTTATGAAGTGTTAATGAATATGTAATGTAATAAATGACTCATTGTGTGGATAGTGAAATCATTCCTTAGTCCTTGGATTACTTACTTGATTCATTGTGGGTATGGGACTACAATGAATCATTGCAATTGTAATTAAAACGTAGGACCAAAGGAATTATTTAACTACACACCAAGAAGAAGAAAAAGAATGAAAAATAAACTGAGTCCTTAAGAAAGCTCTCGGGTTGGGCATAGCAAATTTTCAAATCTTCGCACGAGTTGTTCTAAAATTTTGATGATGATTCTAATGTCTTGTAATTACACAGAAAAGGATTTGTGAGATTAGAATGCATTAAAATACATCATATATATACCACAATTCACAACTAACAGATTAGGAAAGTCTAGTGACTACACTTTCAAGAAATGACATGTTGTTTAGGAAGAGTTTTCCTTGATTATGCATAGTCTTATGTGTATATGTGCATACAACCATACTTAGTACAAGTGGTGTACTAACCCTTTACAAAATTTACTATTTTATAGGTACAGGTTAAAAAGAAGATTGAAGACTCATCGCAGCGGTTTGGACTCAGCGTTCTCCAGACCATTTGGTAGGTCCTCTTGATTTCGAGGATGCTACAGTTTTAGTCTAGCATTAGTATTTAGACATAGCTAGTGGATGTTGTCCATACGGTTCTTTCATACATTTACTCGAAGCTTTGTCATAAGTCCGTCTTGGCAAACTACTATGATATGTTATTCTTTGATTTGAATTGATTCCTCAATTGTTAGATGGTTGTCCTTTACCTTAAGCTTAGTATATAATGTATCTACATAAGAATTATATGAAGTCTATGTATGCTTCATAGTTTAAAAAGTTATAATTTTCCGCAAATTTAACTAGATGAATGTGGTGAATGCAATAAGATGCTTATCTGCGATCTCTAAGAGGTCAACGATGCGGGTTGCGATTCGGATTCCAGAATTCGGGTCGTGTCACATATAAAGGAATGACCCTAACTCATCCTGATGTAGAAGTTATAACCATTTGAAAAATGACCAAAAACCTACTTTTACATTCATGAAATCATTCACATTTCTCCTTTTCTTTCAAAAACATCTAGTCTTAGTTACTTTGATTAATCGTAGCTATTTAGGTGTAAGAGATGTTACATTTTTACTTCAATATAATGGTCAAAAGACATAAACAAAAATAAAAAAGTTTAAAACAAGTACTCAACAATAAAAAGTAATTAGAAAACAATGGCCATAAAAACATACAAGGATATGTAATGATTAAATGAAACATAAAGGAAAACATTGAGCCCACTAAAGGCACAATGTTCCCTTAAGAAAATTATTTCATTCTAGTGCTCGACGTTTAAAGGAATAGATCCTCGCACGATAGAACAATTCCATTCACTAGTGTGTCGATAGAAAAACAATACTGTCAGTGTGTCACTCAACAGGGGTAAAGTACACAACTATTTAATTGTGCAGATGAAGAAGAAGAAGTTGAGAATTTTTGTTGTTTTAAAATTAGAGGAAAATCTCTTTATTTATAGACAACAAAGAGGAGTGTGAAGAAATGTTTATTGTGCTTTATCGGAATGGTCACAACTCTTTGGACAAGTCACAATTTTTCATAAAACTCACAATCTTTCATAAAAGTTGCAACCCTTCATAAAAGTCGCAACTCTTTATTAAAGTTGAAACTCTTCATAAAAGTCACATTTCTTCGTAAAAGTCGCAATTTTACATAAACACTCACCTTTTTGTAAAATTCACAACTTTTTATGAAAGCAAAGGTTAATTCTAGAAATAAATAAGATAGAAAGCGAATCTAGTTTGTGGTGGCCCATATAGGTGGATTTAGGGTTCTCTTTTACATAAATACTAGTGCTTGCTCACGTGCATTGCACGTGTACCCTATCAATTAATATTGAGTATTTAAAAAGGACACACATATAAAATATATAACTGAGATACAAAGTAGATGTTTTTTTTAAAAAAGAAATATACCAGTAAACTTAAAACAATGAAGGGTGATATGCGTACTCAAAATTTTGTGAATCAATTAAAACACGAGATAATTTTACCCTAATATCAAATATAGATATGAGAACTATATATTTATTCAACGGTCACTTGTATTACATATTTTCATGAATTTTCATTTTTTAAATTTAATTGTTACCATAAATGTGAGATTAAAACTTATTATTTTAATTGTTACCACAAAAGTGACATTACTACGATAACTTTCTAAAAGTCAACGTCTAAACGATACTATAATATGTGTTGAAACTAATAAATCCATTTGTTAAAGGATGAAAAATTCTTTCAAAGAACCAATAATAATTGAAATCCCAAGGTAAAAAATAGAAAAGTGTCACAAAATGTATAAAATTGAGCAATACCTCGAGAATACGTTTCAAAATTACTACAAAAATCATCAAAATAAGATACCAAATAAAATTCAAGGGTACAACATATTAACAAGACCACACAAAATAAAATAAAAGTCCTGTAAACCCATTCTAGTCTAGAGAGACAGCACACTGGGCTAAGCAAATCAAATACCATGAAACTAACAAAAAAATGATACTCAAAGAATACATCAAAAACACTAAACATTAAGAAAGAAGAATCAAAAGCACATAGCACTAAAAAAACCACGCAAGATTAACAAATTGCATTAAAGATTATCAGCACAATTTGACGAAAACAAGATAATAACTTGAAGAAAATATATTAAAATGCAATAAAATAATTCAAGTTTAAACAAATAAAGTAATAAAAAAGAAAAAAAAATTCAATATGAAAGAAATTACCTTTCGTGTGTTTGCTACTTCTTATATATTTTTCTCTATTAACAACAAACAGTGATAAGAAATAATCACCAACACATGTCCCAAACAAAAATTAAATTGATTTTTCATAAAGAAGAATTAATATACACATTTAATAAGGAAAAATACAACTTTTGGTGTTTCCTCTTTATTGAAACTATTTTCCAAAGAATTTGAACCACTGTGTCTAGAGGCATGAATTTAAATAAAATTATTATGTATTATTAAATTAATTATATATTAAAATTTTACTTAGTTTAGATATAAATAAGGGCAGAATGGTAGTTCAACTTTTATGTTAGGAGCTTCTCACTTATAATATTATATGATATGATGAGTTTAGTCTTGTATAGTTTACCTGAGTCAGGTATGTTCTTCTAATTCAGGTTTCAAGCCTATGATTCTATTGTTTATCATTAGAATTCGCATACTCATACATTCAATGTAATGATGTCAGTTTGTCTACATCGTATCATGATCCATATGCAGGTAACAAGGATCGGCATCCATTGCACCGTTGATCCACTTGAGCATTGCAGAGTCAGTGTTGAGCCTCCTTTCATTTTGGAGGCCGATTCTACTTGTTTTCTAGTATCAGATCATTAGGATGTTGTGAGGTTTGTCCCAACATCCATCTAGGTCATGTTAGCGGCTTCATAGACAGTCAAATGTTAGTCCTTTGAGTCTTTTCAGTATTATCTCTTATTGTTAAGACTTGGGTTGCCTATTTTTTTTTTACCAAGGTTAATGTTTCATTTTAACAAAACATTCTAATTATTTAAATCTTTTCAGTTAAGTTTATGATTATTGTCTTCCGTTGAATTAAGTAATCCAAGACAAGAGTTTGCTCAAGGCCAACAATGGTCGTCGAGTATCAGTCTCACCCAGGATGTAGGCTCATGGCGTGACAAATTTGGTCATTACAAATATGATTGCTATATTAGGCTTCCAAATTATAAGGACAAGAAGTACATTTTTTTAAAGCAAAGGAACAAGACACCTTCTTGATGGCAATACAAGCACAAGCAGAAGAAGTGCAAGATGTTTGGCATTTGGACATAGTCTTGATTAACACATTAGTGAGAGTAAGTCTTGTTTTTGATTATTTAAATGAAGTCTTTCGTTCTAAAGTTATTTTTTGTGATTTCTCCACTGTGGATGCTATGATAAAAGGTGATTTTAAATAAAAACGAAGAATGGTTTTGAATAGATAATATCAAATGTACTTTATGTTCTTTCTTTAAAAAATTACTTATTGAGTGTACGAAAATTGCAAAAAAAAGTATTTAATCTCATTGAAAAAGGTGTTTGTAAGATTTATATTTCTACTGGTGGAGCTATTGATGTTGTGAAAATGAATTCTTGAAGGTTATTTTCCTTGAATATTTCGAGTATTCAATCTTGTTTCAAAACAGAAGTAAAAGATTCTTCATGGTTGTGGAATTTTAGATGAGGTCGCTTATGTTTTAGTGGATTAAATACTCTCCAACAGAAAAACATGGTGATAGGCCTTCCTGAAATTCTCATCCCTTCTCGAGTTTGTGAAGAATGTTTGGTTGGTAAACATTACTGTTCTCAATTTCCAAAAGGAACGTCGTGGAGGATGAAGAGTCTTTTGGAGCAGGTGCACTCTAATATGTGGCCCCAATTAAACTGATTTCTAATACAAGTAAAAGTTTTTCATCACCTTTAGAAATAATTACTCTCATAAAACTTTGTAAGAAATGATACTTGGGAGCTTGTTGATCTTCCTGAGAAGCACAAAATCATTGGTATCAAGTGGTTCTATAAGACGAAGCTCGACGAAAAGGGTGAAATTGATAAGTATAAGGAGCTATTGGTGGCTAAGGGATACAAGCAGGATTATGGAATTGACTACATTGAAGTTTTTGCTTCAGTTGAAAGGCATGAAACTGTCAGAATATTAATTGCCTTGGCAGAACGAAATTCCAGCCCTATCTTCCAGTTGGATGTCAAATCAGCTTTACTACATGGATACTTGGAAGAAAGGTATTTATCAAACAACCCCTTTGATATGTTAGGATTTGTAATGAAAATAAGACTTATCAACTGAAGAAAGCTCCTATAAATTAAAACAAACCCCACAAGTTTGATATAATAGCATTGAGTTTTATTTTCAGAAAATGGGTTCTCAAAAATGTCCAGACGAGCGTAAATTTTTTGTGAAATTTCAGGAAATGGGAAATTTCTCATTGCGTGCTTATACTTTGATAATTTTATATTCATGGGGAATAGTACTATGATGTTTGGAAAACTCAAGAAGTGTAGATAAACGAATATTCGAGATGTTTGATATTGGTTATGCAAAACCTCAGAACCTAACTAAGATTGAACAACATAAAAAGCTAACACCAAGTTGTGGAATAAGATCGACCCTTCTGTAGTTGTGATCCTCCTCCAGGATCCTTTTTTGGAGTCCATCCACTCTACATACACAGAATCTTCCTTGGTACTTCAGCACACCGTCTCCAATTTGTTCAGAAGCCATTACGCTTTGCTTATGGACATTTGCCTTCAAATCAAGAAAAATGGGATCTTGGGCTTGCTTCTCTTTCACCTCTGAAACTAATGTTGACTCATACCCATTGGTCACCACTACTCCTCCTTCTGTAGATCCATAAGTCTAACTCGCAGGCATGCAAGTCTTTGCATGTCTTTAGACAACTCCCTCTTTTCTTCTTCAACATGGGCGTTACTCTCCATGGATAACCTGCTTATAGAATCAATCATCACATTAGCCTTACGTGGGTGGTAAAGAGTAATCATGTCATAATCCTTGAGTAATTCTAACCACCTCTTAGTCTAAGATTTAGGCCATTCTGAGTGAACACATATTGGAGGATCTTGTGATCCGTGAATATGTCACCATGAACACCATACAATTAATGTCACCATATCTTCAAGACAAACACTACTGCAGCCAATTCTAAGTCATAAGTTAGATAGTTCTTATAATGAACCTTCAACTGTCAGGAGGCATAAGCTATCACCTTGCCATTCTGTATCAACACATATCCCAAATAAACTCTCAATGCATTACAGTACACCACAAAACCTTGAGTACCCTCTTGTAAGGTCAAAACTGGAGCGGTAGTTAATCGCTTTTTCAATCCCTGAAAGCTTTTCTCACAAGATTCAGACCATTGAAACTTGAATTTCTTCTGAGTTATCTTTGTCAAAGGAGACGACATAGACAAGAACCCTTCGAAAAATCTTCTAAAATAGCCAGCCCAACACAAGAAACTTCTTATGCCTGTCAGAGACGTGGGTCTAGGCCAACTCTAAACTTCTTCGATATTTGAGGTGTCAACTCTAATCCTATCACTAGACACGATGTGGCTCAAGAACTCCATAGATTTAATACAAAACTCACACTTGGAGAACTTGGCATATAACTCCTTATCATTCACAATATGCAGAACAATCCTGAGGTGACTAGCATGATCTTTTTAAATCCTTGAATAAACAAGTATGTCATATGTAGACTATGACAAACAATTCTAAATAAATTTTGAATACTCTTTTCATAAGATCCATGAATGTTTTAGGTGCATTGGTCAAACCAAAGGACATAGCCAAAAACTCATAGTGTCCATATCTAGTTCTAAAAGTTGTCTTTGGAATATCACATTCCCTAACTTTCGACTAATGGTAAACATATCTGAGATCAATTTTCGATAACCAAGAAGCACCCTGAAGCTGGTTTAAATTCTTTATGATCACCTTATTCAATTGGTGGTAGTTTGTACACATCCTAAGGAAGCCATCCTTGTTTCTCACAGGTAAGACCGGAGCACCCCAAGGTGAGACACTTGATTGAATAAAACATTGCCTAACAAATCTCTTTGTTGCTCTTTCAGCTCTTTTAACTCTCATGGTGCCATCCTGTATGGATGAATAGAAATAGGATGAGTATTTGGAATGATATCTATGATGAAGTCTATCTCTCTTTCTAGAGGGACTCCGGGTAGATTATCATGAAAGACTTCTGGAAGTTCTTTCACAATAGAAACTGATTGGACGGAAGGTACGTCAGCACTTGAGTCATTAACACAGACAAAGTGATAGATACACCTCTTTGAAATGAACTTTTTCGCCTTAAGGTACAAAATGAAACAATCCTTAGGAACTGCTCAACTACTACTCCACTCTATGGATAACTCATTAGGAATAAGGAACTTGACAACTCGAGTTCTACATTTTATTGACGCATAACAGGCATGTCGCTAGTCCATACAAAATGACATCAAAATCTACCATGTCTAATTCTACTAGATCAGGCATGGTGTTCTTGTGATTGATGGAAATTGGACAATAAACTCCCAAAAAGGTGTAAAAACACAAAAAAGTTCGTAAAGTTTATTAGGAAGGATCGCAAATTGATATGCAGCATAAGGAGTTTCAAAATATAAACTTGTTCTTGGGTCTAAAAAAGCATAAACATCAGAAGTAAAGACTTTGATCATACCCGTGACAACATCTGAAGAGTTCTATTGCTCTTGCCAGCTAGTGATTTCATAGAGACAGTTTGTCCCTCCACAGTTGCCATAACTGGCTTCTCTAGGTGCAGCCATGTCTGGTGGAGAAACTAATGAAGATTGAGCTCTATTGCCCGGATTGAAAACTCTCTGTTTATTCTTGGGACACTTTAATGTAGATCCCTTTTGATCACATTTGTAACAACCCGGTTGACCATCAAGGCACTTATTAGTGTGGTTTACGCCATACCTACCACATGTAGGAGCTCAACTACCTCCTTGTGCCACACTACCTTGGTACTGGGTTGGTCTAGCCCTAATGTTCTGTGAATTCTATCCATTATCCTCACCTCTATTTCTGGGCACTGATGCACTAGTAGACGATGGTGCATGCCTATTTTGTTTGTTAAATTGTGGTCGACTTGAACCACCCTTATTGTCACATCCGAGAATACCCCCAAAACGTAGTCGGCATCATTTTCCTCTTTGAGGACTAAAACTAGCCTCTTAGGTTACATCATTACATTCATAGGTCAAATTTAGCAGAAATTTAAAACTTGTTACTACTTCTACATTGAGGTTTACATAGACCTCTACATACATATAATATATATATATATATATATATNGGAAAATATTGGTTGGTGTATGAAATGATAAAGGAAAATATTGAAGTTCAATTTTACCTCGGAAAAGCAAAAGGCTTTAATTGGTTCTCTATTTATACAATGATGGAGAAAGAGAGAAGGATATTCATGTCAAAAAAAAAAAAAGGTTGTAGGGGGTAGAAAGGTAATTTAATTTAACTTGGACATTTTATTATTTTGATTTTTTATAAAAAAAATAAATTAATATTCGATACTTGCATTAAAATCGTAGCTAATCTGAAATCACATTCCGTAATATAAATTTTAGAGAAAGAATTAATAGAGCTAGAAATATCATGAAGGGTGATTGTCCGGCAAAAGTTCTTTTAAATGGATGCGGCTTGTTGTTTGTGAGATTCAAACATTGGCTCTGAAATTGTTGGGCTACAACAGCATGTCATAATAAAAATGTTTAAAATGTGTCATTTAATCATTTCATATATATATATATATATATATATATATATATATATATATCGACTATACATAGACCATTCGTATATGAAGATTACTTAGTCTTCTACTTTTCTTGCACATAGATATATAGAATATATCATAGTATTAAAATAGTTGTCTCCTCTTATGTCCATATAATACGAGTATATCAAATTGGGCCTAGACCATACATCAATAAAACAAGACCACATATAGGTCATACAACATTTAATATCCAAATGAAAAGGAAAGAAACGTAAGAGTCTTAAACACTAAAGTAATATCACAGGCTTGATAATGGGATCACTCTCGGAAAGTTAGGACCTACCCTACTTGGATGATTAAGAAACCCAAGTCTTATTCAAGTCGTCTCCAAAAGCCCTTCAACTATCAGAACCTAAAATATTGGGGAAAAGGAAGAAATGGGGTTAGTACACAACTTGTACAAAGTATGGGACCATATGCACAAATATCATGAAAACATGCTAAAGGAGGACATTTCATTGAGTATGCAATTAACTTTACAAACCTTTATGCACATTCAGGAAGACTATACCAAATGAATAATGCATAGTCATTAAGTCATAGGTTGTACATCACAAGACCAACATCATCAAAACTACTCAAGTCAACATGCATATCATGTAATTGAATACATATTCAAGTAACTCTATCATTAAGTCATAAGTAACGACAAGCATGAATAAGAGTACATTTCATCATAACCAAAGCAAGACAATTACCCATGAACCCTTATCAAGTCAACAAGTGCAATGACCAAGCAAAGCCCCATAACATTACTCAACCAAGTAACACAACAAGAATCATGAAATACCTCCTACTTCACATAGTATAACATTTAGGAGTAAATATCATCATACTTTAACAATATACACCAACACATATTCATAAGTGACACCAATCAACATATTGTATCAACAATGTGCAAGTTCATCATATACATACATGTACCATTATAAGCATAATCATACATAAGACGTCCTCCTAAAGTTTCCCTCAAGGAAAACTAGTGCAAGGAATAGGTAGAGTCACATACCCCTACCTAAGCTAATTCAACCTCTCAACTCACCCTAGTTGGTTTGTGCTTCATTACTTTTTTTTTTGTTTAGGGAACACTTTCCTTAACCAACATTAACCGCAAGAGCTAAGTGTGGAACCCACTATTGTAAAACATTACACCAAAGGAAGGTGGTCTACTGTCCAAAGTAAAACTAAACAGAAACGTAACTTCCTAGGTGGATCCATTAGCTAGTCTTCCTATGGGGGCAACATAGTTCAAGAATTAAGAGATAGGTATAATCCCTCTACGTACCACTTTGAAATTGGGGACTCCTATCATGGGAATCCAATGGATGAGTATCCATCATAGGGGAGTCAACACCTCCCATTGTCAAGTTCACTCGGTGCTAATCTAAGTCCCTTTTTGAAATGTCTTTAATGTCATCATTAATCATCATAACTTAATGTAGGTCATAGGGTATAACCCTTGTATAATGATCATCATCATCATCATAGCTCAATAAGAATTTTATGAGTATAATGCTTTCATTACAGTTCATATAAGTGAGGTTAGCAGATTTACATATCACTTTATAATAAGGCACATTGGTAAATAATTCACCATCCTTATAACATTTACATCTCAGCCAACACCTCACAAACCATAATCAAGACATTTAAATTCAACATTATACCAACCCTATCAATCCTAATACAAGGTATACTCCAATACAACATCATGACTTAATCACAATTTAACCATAATTGAAGTAAAGAATAGGGATCACAAGACTTACCAGGTCCCCTTTATAATCCACATCAAGGTCTTACAATCAACCCTTACTCAACCCAATTAGGGTATAAGATTATCACTCATCTTTCACGACTGGAATCTAGACCCCAGATGAGACCGACATCATTAACCTCTCATAGGTCGTAGACAAGCCTAAATGCGTTATTCATGCCTCTAAAACATACTTGAAACTTTTTGATCTTTAACATACTTGCTAAATATTCTTAACATTTCATAATCGTTCATCATCAACCCTCTAACATTAAAGAGATAAGCAATTGAAAGAAATAGTTCATTAGGTATTAGTTGTATAATGGACAAAATGGCACCAATACAACGTCTGAACCAAAATAGTAAGGAAATGCTAGTGGAACATGCTCCACTAGCTTAACTCTAAAACTACGCTAGAATGTAAAATAGTAGCATCCTCGAAAGCATAAGGACCTACCAAACTCCGGATGAATGCTAACGTCCGGATAGCTGCAACAATGAACTTGTAGCTCTATCACCCACCTATGTCTGCACCTAAAATAGTATAGATGTATAGGGTTAGTACACACTTGTACTAAGTATGGGTATATGCAAGAACAAACCAAGGACATGTATGAGAAAGAACAACACTTTCCTAACGACATGATTTTTGGAAGTCAAGTCAGTAGACTTGCCAAATTGAGATTAGGAAAGTTAGTGAACTTTCCAAATTGAGTTAGGAAGGTCATGGCATGAGAGTAAAATGCATCATTATAAATATCGTATTGCACACAACACATAACATCTTCATATAGTACATAACATATAATACATAGCTTCTTTCATATCATTCATTCATATGCCTTGAGACCTTGGAATCATGGACTTGACATTAAGACTTTCCAAAGTGAGGCTCAACACATGGGACCTCAACTAGGGAGTCTTCATTAGCAAACTAGAGTCTGCTTCATTCATTCATTCATACATACTTCATTTCATTTCATTCATAGGCCAGTGTGAACACCAGCTATACCTAGGGTATAGTTTAAGACTTTCATCGGGTTTGTTGTGCAATGATCAGGAATAATCTAATGTCATTACATGGGTCTAGCTCACCTCTTGATTATCCTATCCTAACACTTTTGGTATTATTTATTTCATTATGTGCTTCATTTGAGGATGGCCTCATTCATTCATTGGGAACTATAACTTTAACCTACATAAATCATGTGAGCATCATGAAATCCAGTGTCTCCCCTACACCGAAAAGAGGTGGTATCACCGGCAAAAGTGACCCAAAAACATGCTAGCATACATGGAAATTTAACCCCGCCAGATCCCTATATTGGCAGTATAGGTTCAAAGACTAAGAGATGTATGGATACCATACCCAGAAAGCCGGACAGTCTCATCTCATAAGAGTTACGTGAATCTTCGCCCTTCCAGAAAGAAGGCATCACCGCTCATAGCTAGCCTATCGGTGCTCAGTATAATGTTCCATTACATTCAAATCATACATCATGGAAGCTGGCTTCTAGTAAGAGGAAAGCATAGCTCATTAGATGATTTCTCATCTCATCATTAGTATTAAGTGTGTTAAGCTCAATACTTTCATTAGAGTGTTCATAGAGACAGGTGTCTTCATTATCTTACACTCTCATTGGTGAGTACGTATTGGTAACATTTACTAAGGCTCATTTGAGATTTCTCTCATCATATACATTAGCCTCATATCATGTTGTCACCACTTTCTTCATTATTAGCACCTTTGCTTTTCATAGTTACTCACCTCTTATTACGTGAATGTTCATATCATTATTTCATAGTTCATCTCATCATATGCCAATGCACTTGGCCACTTAGTGTATCTTACACTCATACTTACCCTTCTAGGGTTCATCATTTCATTACATACATCTTAGGCTCACTTATTTTTTAACGTAAGTTAGACTTATGTGTCTATACATACAAGCCATGGGGTTTCATTCATAGTTCGCTAAGTGATTCTTATTTTCCTAAGATTATGTAGTACAAGACTTATGTATCTTGTATATATGCCAACATCTTGACTTTTGATCTAAGTAGAAAGCATTATTCTTGGATATTTTACTCACGTATGACTTATGTATCAATACGGAAGTTTGAGTAAGGGAACCCAAATCTTGAATCACTTGGATATCATTTATATTTTTCATTGATTTTATTTCTAATATTCATAACATTAGAACTCTAAATTAAATCTCAACATTTACATTGAAGGATTAATTTTCTATTTTAATTTTACTCTTAGTTAACCGAAGGGTTGGGGGTTCAAACCCCCACAATCCCTTTTTAATTTTTATTATTCTCTTGTTGCCCATTCTTGCCTAAACCAAGAAGTTGTTTAAGGTTCAAACCCCCACAACCTCCTTATTTTTTTCATTTAATTTCGCTGATGCTTGGGAGGTTGTGGGTTCGAATCCCACGCCTCCGATTTATTTGATTAATTACTTTTCTCTTCATTCACCTCCAGTTCGCGAGTTCGAATCCCCTTAGCACCATTTCCCTTTCCTTATTTCGCGAAATCAGTAGCTAGGATCGAATCCCCTTAGCCCCATTTCCCTTTTCTTTTTCGCGAAAGCTGTAGCTAGGATCGAATCCCCTTAGCTCCTTCACGTTTTTTTTGGGTTCAGATTTTTTAACATGTGAGGTCTTGGGTTCAATTCCCATTGACCTCACTTATTTTATTTTACTTTAAAAACCCAGAATTTGACATTCTTGAAGAGTACACAAATCTGGAAAATTTTAGTCATTCTTCAACTCATTTTTAGGCATATTTTTCATAAGTTTAGTTGGCTAAAAGATGGTCATTTCAATCCACTATATTTCATTGCAATAAACATCACATGATATACACATTTCACACGTAAAATACACAAGAATTTCATGTCTTATACGACTCCAAACAGTGGCTAAGGCACCGTCAACGTGCTCACACACACCAACCTTTTCAATCACATTTTGAATATCATTTTAGTAATTTCCCTCACATAAACATGTTCACATTTAATATAAACACATCATTCATGCCTAAATCTAGCTGCACAACATACTCATCCTATGGATTTGTTTGGAAGCTAGGGACAAGGATATACATAAGGAACAACCTTAGTTTCTGAATGAATCTTTTGAATCATAAGGGACCTCTTAGGAAAGGTACCAAGAGAGAATAAACCCATACATTTTGATGTTGTTCAAGTGTGCAGCTGCTGCCCAGAAACTCCTCCAAACCACGCCCAAATTCTCCTCAACGTACACGCCACTCGACGAACAACCTCCCTTTGCCTTAACGTTTTTATTACCTTTCTTTTCTTAAAACATTTCATGTATTTTTCAAGTGTGAAGAACAATTTTCATTAAACTATTCTTGAGCTTTCTTATTAGTTAGAGCGTGAGAGAATGAGAGTTGAGAGACGTGGAAGAGAGTTGAAAAACGTGAGAGAGAGAGTTATTAGGATTAGGAGACTAAATTCAAGACTTAGTCAAAATAGGATTTAATTAAATTAATACAAAATCTGATTTATATCAATTAATACGTGAAAGGACCATTTTACCCTTAATGAGTAGATTTTAATTGATGATTAAATAATCAATTCATTGCTCCTAGTGGGACTCGAACCCGAGTGGCACCCCATTTGCGAAATGGGTCACTCCGGGTCGCCCCAATCCAGATCGCTCTTTTAATTAAACTTATTTATTTATTTATTAATTCCTCAGGGTAACTACAATATTACCCTTGGCCTGGAAAAGACCATTTTACCCCTGGACCCTCAAAACATAAAATTTTCTCTTTTAAGTCCGGTAAAGACTCCTTCGATTAAATCTTCATTTTCGCGAGCCTTACTTGGTTGGTTCCAACCTTTCCAAGCTCAACTAACTCCCCATGTTAGTTGACTTGGTCGTGGTAAGGGTTTTGAGGTCTGTAACTACGCATATCAATCCGTGTGAACCTTGGTTTAATCGCAAGCATTCTTGACACCTTAAGTCTTGATCCTTTTAGTGTTGTTACATCATCAATAACCAACATGATAACAATGTCAATTGAATCACTGTATCACAATTCATCACTAGTTCGTAGCTTAATATAAGATACTTAGGTCAATTCACAACATGTTTCATAACCTAGATCAACTTCTCAATAAATAGAATGATAGGACTATAATTCATCCTAATTAGTCATAATTGATACAAAAACATCATCTAATATTAATTCAACCAATAATCAATTCAATTGAATTAATATAATACAATTCATATCATGATCACAACCTAGGGTTAATGGGTAAAGGTCATCCTCTACAAATTAGATCAATTCATCAAGATATAACATAATTGGTTTAAAATAAATGTTTATATATTCATAATATAAAATATAAATCTTAAACAAATCAATTCATAACAAAAATTTTGAGATTGGAAAAGATCCACTTGAAAACCTAACTTTTGAAATCAATTTGATAGAATACTTTGAGGAAAGAGGTCTCAAAGGTGAAAGATATACATACCTTACTAATTGATGAATATTAATGGTGAAACTTGACTCTTTTCAGATCTTAAACCCTCCCCTAGCTTTTTCTTCAATGGAGCTCTTCAATAGAGAGAGAAAGAAGAGTGAAAGAAGAGAGAAGGAAGAGAGTTTTGGATTTAGGAGTTGTAAGAGTTTTAGTTAGTTTTAATCAGGTTAGGACTTTATATAGCGGGTTAACTCACTTAATTATACGTCCCCTAACCCCTAATTAACTTCCTAACCAAGCCAATAAACTATTTAACTTAAGTGAAAACGTGCAGTGAAAACATGCTCTCACAAACGACACCACGATCGACGGATCGTGGGTCAATTGACTGTCAGTCCCTCCTTCTGTGCTGCAAATCCATAGGTAAGCTCAAAGATTGTGCAAAACAGGACATTCAAGAATTTGGATGAGTGTTGGTCTATGGATGCCATCGATGCCCCATCGATCAACCTACGCCCTGTCGATTCCCCTCGTCCAGCACACTTCCCCGGCAGTCTTTGACCACAAAATGCAAGGGTCCCCCTCAAGGGCCCTTGGTTGGTCCTTTAGGAGTCGTGCACGGACATTTCGACTATGAAATAACTCTAATACGTGTTAGACACCATTCTGTTTACAATCAATTTTGACCCTCCCCGATAGTAATTAATTCACGAGTTTCTTAAATTCTAAACGAGTTGAAACAATTGACTTCATAAGATTCAAATGTTTTCCAAGTCACTTTAAAGCAGCTTTCGTCAATTTTTATAGTGTTGAGACGGTATATATTTTTATATAATTAGTTTATTCTATCAAAAATTCAAAAATTGTCCCAAAAACATTTTGGTGTTACTTAGTACTTCACTAATTTGATTTTGTCTAAATTGTTAGTTTACATTTTTTGAGTCATTAGCTTATAATTAAGTTAACTATTCCATCTCGCTAATTTTAAATAAAGCTCGTTAATTGATTTTAGTTTGATTCGTCTTATTTAATCCCAACCCAACCCGATTCCAAATTAATGACCCTTAACTTTAGCAACCTTTTCCTAAGGTCCAAAATCCCTTACCCTAAATCGACCCAGCATTTTTCTACTACCTCAACCCAATTTCCCTCTATAACCCAGCCCAAATGTTACCACATTTCCTCCCAGACCACACCCTCTGACCCAACCCTTTTTCTATTCAACAAACAGAGGTCAGAAGTGTTAATGAAAGCAATTCTACGCGCCTCACACAAGGACGCATGCGGGAGAGTTCAGAGAAGAGGCCGCGACGCGCGAAGTAGCGCCAAACGACATCCGTCTCCAAGCGTCAATTTGACGGAAATTAATGTTTCAACATTTCTTTCTTGAGCCCCATACAGCCCTCATACAACGCTTTTGGTTGTGTAGACTACAGGTTCGTCTTTTTCATCTGCATCTCGTCCTTACTCGCCTCAGGATCAAGACACGTCAGGCAGCAAGGACACAGAGATCGATCTCAGCCGTATATTCTACCTTTCCTTCTCCGGAAATGGTTTGAAGATTTCAGGAAAAAGGTTTTTAGCCTAAATGGTGAAAGTTTTAGGGGTTTTGAATTTCGAATTGGGACTCCCCTCTTCAAAGTTTTTGATAGTTTTCCCCCCATTTCCGAACCCTAAATCCCTCCTATATATATTCTCTTTCCTTCACAAAAGAGTGGGATTTTTGTTAGGATGATTTTTGTGGTAGAGGAAGAGCAAAAACAGGGAGATTTTTGGTTTGAAAATTAGTGCGAGAAAAGGTTGAAAACTTGTATTGATTTTCTTTTGGTTGGAAACTTTTTTTGAGTAAAACACAAAGCTATTGGGAACTCATAGTGATACACTCTAAAATACATCTCTGAATAAGAGAACCTGTCGGATTTTTTCCCAATTTCCATTGGTTGCAATCCGCATCTGGCGTTTGGCCTGGTGAAGGTGTTGCTCTGCTTGATCCAACTCCTGTTTCGCTGCACCCTAAAAGGTAAACGACTCTTGGTTTTCTTTTGTTATTCTTCTTCGTTTCTATTTTGATGATCTTAAATTGTAAAATATTCGTTGTTGATTCCCAGATAAGTCCATATGGCTTGCTTTAAGTTTAAGTTGCTCTAGTTATCTTATTTCTCTTAGAAACTGGCCATATATGTTTCAATTTTGCTAGCCATATTTCTTTTATTTTTGAGTTTATGTTTCTTCCTTATCTTCTTGGTCGTTCTGCTCTTTCTGATTTTGGTTTACTTATTTGTTAATCCCATTTGATACTGTCTTGTTTATATTCCATTGATATAATATTCTTGGTTTTCCTCATGTTTTAAAAGTGTCAAAGGATCGGTTTTATTTTTTTATATATTTTTTTTATTTTCGAGTCCAGATCAACAATGTTGCTCAGATTGGCGGAGTCTAACTTTTTTGTGATCGATTTTTCCCTCTCTGACTTTTTCTATCATGTTTGTGGTTTAGATGTGGTTTAGGATTCAACTAAGTTTTTTTTCTCTAGAAAACACGGCTGTCGTTTGTGTTTGTTCCATCATGTTCACTGAAGGAGTGTAAGTTAATCACAGTCCATAAAATCCCTTTCTATTCACGCCTGGAAATCGCGGGAGTGTCCTTTTAAATTTTAATAATTTTATTATGTCGGTGTGCTCACGAATAAGTACTTACTGTTGGGAGGTAGTCTTTGATTTTGTGTATCAACTCGTCTTATCTACTTTCTTTGCAACTATATGTTTACCTTACTGCTCGACAGACCATATTTTAATTAAATTACGTCTCCCCCTTTGTCCAAGTCATGTAAAAAATGCTCATATTTGCAAATTGTGTCGGTAAATTTGGCTTGTTTGTTTATCTGCTAAGTTTGAGTTTTTTGTTGTTGTTGAATTTATGTCATTGATAGCACCCAAAGTAAGATGTGCCGATCTATCAAATTTACACTGACTTATAGTTGCCATTTACGACTTTACTTTATCGCTTATTTATTTGTTGTGAATTGTCGTTTAACCTTAGTATTAAAGAATCCGAAATCCCTGCAAGACGTCATTTTGTTTTAACGACTTAATCAAATCAAGTAAATAACTTAAAATAAATTTACAAATAAAAGTTCACTTACATAGTAAAATTAGTACTTCATTTTCAAACAATTCTAAATAATCTTTATCTCAAAAACATAAGTTAAAATTTCTAGCTAAATTAGTTAGTTGTCGAATAATCGTGATTTAGCAAATATTTTAAGTGTCGTAAAGCCTTCATAAAATATAAATATGAAACTTCGAACCCCCTTTAAAATTTTCAAATTGATTTTCTATTTAAATGTTTTTTGAAAGCTAAGTTTTCTTGATTTTTCTTAAAAATAAAGTGGCGACTCTCAAAAATAAAAAAGTCCAAAAAACTTTATAAATTTTTTTTCCAAATAAAACAGAATAGCGACTCCGCTGGGGAATTGGAGGATTCTAACCTTAAAACTATATTTATTTGGCTATGTGAAATGGCTGTCTATTTGTTCCTTTATCATATTATATAAACTGTTGCATTTTCATGGCATATCATACTTTTTCAAACGATAATTGATTATTTATCACTTAAAGGATGATTATGCGGACTCACAGTCATTGATTAACCAAATCATTCTTGGGGCACCCTAACGAATGTAGTTGGCTACTTGATAGTCAATGGTCGTTAAGTTTCCTAGCCCAAGTAGTCTGCTTGGGTCACCTTTTCCCCTATAAATGAAAACCACTCCTAGTCAAACTAAGATAGAGCGAAACTAAATCCCAAAAGTAGAGCATTGGCCTAAGATGATCCAACACCCAAGGATTGTTGGGCTCATTAGAAAGACTGCCCAGAGTTAAAAGAGCCTATGACTCGATTGGACGATTATACTTATATGATATTTGAAGGATGTTTGTGTGTTTGATGGATTTTTTGTCTTGGGTGGGGTGACAACTAACTATTTATTTGTTTTTTTAGATGTCAAATCAATTCCTGAGTTTCAAAATGGTCATCGACACACCCGAGCTTCTTCGTGTGTGGTGGAACGACCTGAAAAACTGTCAAAAGAGAGAAATCTCGATTCACTTGGGTCACCTACCTTTGATAATGAACTTTAAGGTTTGACCCAAGTTTATCAAGATAATTACTCGGTTTTGGGATGATAAAAGGATGGTTTCCGATTAGGGGATGTCGAGATAAGATCAACAATCGAGGAGATAAAAGATTATTTGGATTTAATTAAAATGTGTGGCAAGAGGAAAAAACATATAGATCATCACATATTACTACCAAATAGGTCGACTAGTCTAAAACTGAAGAACATGTTACTGTTAGTGGACGCGAACTTGTTAGATACTCAAAGTGTACCATTGATGAGATTTTTTAACGCTGGGGACACGACAGCTATTTCAGAAAATTTCTGAACGAGTTCTATAATCATAGTACTTGGAGACAGATTCAGACTATTACATTCTCAGCATGCCTCTTAGGCACGATGGTATTCCCTCAGGATGAAGGAAATTATATCGATACCCGGATTGTGATGGTTGTAGACCCTATCTTCAGGGGGATTTGTAAAGAAAAAGCAAAGAAACACTACATTTTGGCTTTGATTATTTTGGCTGACATCTATCGATCTCTGAGTTTGTGTAAGAACGGATTTCCATTTTTCCAAGGGTGCAATATTTTTCTTAAGTGATGGATGACTGAAGATTTGTGTAAAAAAGATGGCACGCAACAACAGGAGTTGTCCAAGCCAACCCTGACGAGTACCTTTGACAACTACAAGTTTTATCTATGCATCTGCAAATTCCCAATTCAAACTACGAGGGATGCATAGGAAAAGTATTCTATGACCTGAGAGAAAGGGACATATAGTGGATGTTTCAAAACTTATGTCAGAGAAGATAGCGGCTCGGGGGGCCAAACGTCCTTTTTCGGTCCTTCCTGGCAGCAGAGGAATGCGACTATATAATCCAACTAGTGTGATGCGACAATTTTGTAGAAGACAAATCACACTTGTCCAAGGTGATGCTAGCTCCTTCATCATTGATTACAATGGGTGTGTTAAGATATCTTTCGCCAAAACCATCCTACAGGAATGGGCTGGGCAGGTCAACATGAAAGGAGGTATTGTTGAAAATAGGTATGAAGCTGGGTATGTTGATGAGTACAAAAAATGGTTGAAGGATGATTTGCATGGTGTAGTAAACCCGACACCATGCGTGGGTCGAGAAATCAAAGACCTCAAATGAGGCTCCATATCCAAACGTATCATTTTCAGCAGGAATGGGACCAAAGGGAACATGAATTTCTATGAAAAGAACAACAATACCAATCCAGAGAATTTGAAGGTCAGACGGCCTTAGCTGTGATGTTACAAGAATTAACCGATGTGATGGCATGTTTGATGCGTGATACATCTCTAAATGAGCAGATCAACACTCTCTAGGACATGCCACCATCTTCAAAGTTGTGTTTGCTGAGTCGTACATGATAACAAGAAATTACATCATTCCTGAAGAGGTAGAAATAGCAAAAGGAGGGGGACCTTCAACGTACTAATTCCCCTGCGTGGGATTGTTTTCTCTTTTGTATTTGCAATGTATTCCCCTTCCCGCAAAATGTGTCCCCATTTCAATTAAAACTCTATAACGAATTCTATAATTATTTGTGAAGCTTATTTTGGGGGGTGCAACAATCTGTTTTAAATGACGCAATATATCCTTCAGATCACTAGGCCTACCTTTTGCACAAAGGGTCGTATGCATGATTAGGGCGCGATATATGTGTTTTTAACTGTTTATGTGATATGTTGCTTTGAATGGGGGAATTTCTAACCCACTCCTTTCTAAAAACTTCCAAGAAAATATACACAAGTCACTACTACAAAGTCCGACCAAATTTTCCAAGTCTTGAGTTTGCCAACCAAAAAAATCTAATCCCTAATTCCTAAGAATCACTCTATCATCTAAGGAAAGGTAAAATCACCGCTATGTACAAAGGCAAGAATATCAAGGCTGGACCAACCGAAGAGGAGATGATCGACATATGGAGGCAGCGTGGAAAGCACCTATATCACATATTGTTTCCCCTCAGGCCACTGACTTGGAGAACATTGAAGAAAGTTACGAGGAATCAATTGCCCGTAAACCTTCTCTCCAAGGACTTCTCAGAGAAGGCGACCAAAAAGTCACTCTCGAAGCATATCCACAAAAATACCAAATATGGATGAAATCTATTTCATGCGCCCTCATTTTCGAGCACTATCAGTCAAGGCGTATGTTGAGGCCCGTCGAAAGAACATCTTCCCAGGTGGGACCAGGGGACATTTGCAAGACCTGTGAATGTCATCCTAACAAAAAAAGGGCACACAATAGAGGAGCGCATAGATTTTAAGAATGTGGTCCATCGTTTGCTCGATATGGATAGTATTGAAAACTGTTTGGGTGACGACATCATCATTGCGTGTGATGAATCGAGGCTCAACATACCGGTCACTAAGACAACCAAGTTCTATCATTGCTCTTTCACGCCTTTCAAGAAAACAATGGTGGAAGTCTACTCAGTGTTGGTTCGAAGCGGGGTCTTTACCCCTCTTTACAAGGATTTTGGAGTGTTATATTCCCTTGGAATCGATGTTCGGAAATGTTGCCCCTTTCACATGTCCACGTATCATAGCATTGAAAAATCTCTTGCATTCCGCCACGACATGGAATACGTCATCAGCATAGGAAAGATTCAAGTCGAGTCGATTTTCCGTGGATGATGTGACGTTGAGGAGAAGAAGGGTTCCGATGGAACTACCTTTATCTTTTGAAGCTTTTGTTTGTTTTTTAGTTCCCCTGTAATCATCTAAAATGAATGAAAACAAGTATTTCTTTGTATTCGAACTATGTAGGGCTTGAATTTTTCTTGTGAGATACGTTGGTAGCTTTAAGGCCCGGTCCCTATCTTTCAAAATTTTCATTCCCCCAATTTTTTACTGTACAATGGAATATGAGGTGCAGATCAATGGACGTTAAAGAGATGCAACAAGAATACTTTAGCTTAACGTGATTTAACCTTTCTAAGATTATCCCAGAGTAAAACGAGCAAACTCCTGCTTATTCAAAATTAGTTTCCCCTTAACTAGTGGGTCCGCATGTCCTCAAACAAAGCAACTTTTGTGTGTTTACATTCTATGTATGTGGTATTTTGTGTTATGTATTCCGAACTTAAACTAACGAATTTGCCTATGAGTTGTTTTCCTCTAAAAGGTACTTACAAACTAGTCTATGTCGATTAAACTTGTTGATCATCCCTACTTCACTAGATCTAAAGGGCTTGCAGATTCCTTTCCCGGCCAAAGTGAAGATAAGGGAAAAACAGTAATAGGGGGCAACAACGAATAAATAGTCTTACTGACGTTGTGGTGGCTCAACCCACCATAGAGGATCAAATGAACTGATTATGCAGCTAATGCCGCAAATTACCGAGTCGAGGGTGGAAATGCAAAGGAGACAAGATCTGCCTCCACTGGGTTTTACTGTCAATGCGTTGACTGATAGGAGGCATCCGTTGTACTTTCCCTCTTCAAACATGGAACAAGATCAAAATCCACCGTATACTCCTCCTCAGAATAATGACAAAAAATCCTCAGTATGCCCAAACCTCCTACCAGAATCCACCACCGCCTCAAAACCCCAATTCTCAAATACCACCTCCCCCTCAAAATGTCAATCACCAAATCGCCCCACCTCCACAAAACCAAAACGCACTCCATCCTCAAACATCCCTCCATTACGAAAATAAACATACTATTCCCTACATATACACCCAAAACTACCAAAATACTCAAAACGCCCCGAGTCCTTCTGTCGCTCAACCCCTACCCAGAAAAACCACTTTCCAAATTCCCGTCCCTACTGAGTAGGATATGAACGGTTCTGAGCTCAACCATTATGAAGAGCAAGAAAAAAAGTGGAGGTCTAAAGAAGAGGATGCTAAGAAAGACAAAAGGAGAAGATCCAAAAAGTAATGAAGGAACTTCAGTGCGTTCCTGATGTCGCCTGTTTGAACTATGAGGACTTATGCGTTCATCCAAATCTGGACCACCCAAAAAAGTTCAAGATGCCAAAGTTTGACACTTTTGGAGGAATAGGGAACCCCTTAGCGCATCTAAGGGCCTACTGTGACCATCATATAGGAGTTGTGAGAGATAAAGATGTACTAATTCGACTTTTTAGCCAAAGTTTGAGCGGACAAGCTTTGAAATGGTTTACATCTCACGAGACCTAATAATGGCTCAGTTGGAATACCTTGGATAAGTACTTGAATGAGCAATTTTCTTACAACGTAGAGATTGTCCCTGATTGTTATTCCTCAAAAAAGATGAAGCAGAAGTGCAGCGAAAGTTACAGAGAGTTTTCGTAAAGATGGTGAAAGGACGCAGCCAGAGTTCGACCTCCCATGTATGAAAAAGAAATTGTTGAGGTGTTTGTTCATGGTCAAGAACCTAAATACTATGACAAAATCATGCTGCTTGTTGAAGAAAAATATACTGAGACAGTCAAGGTAGGTGAGACTATGGAGGATGATTTGAAAACGGGGAAGATTACCCATGCTACTCTTTTGCCCGGATCCTCGGGCTTGTTAAAAAAGAAAAGAGAATATGTGTCAGTTGTTCTTATGAGAAGAAGAAAACCTGGAGAAGATCATCATCATACCATGGTCATTTTGGACCTTCAAAGAGTCCACACTAGGTTTGTTATACACAAGCCGATTATCAAAATGCTCCCCCTCTAGGCTACCAAAATACTTTTCCCCAAGTTATCAGAATACTCCCCCTTCTGTTTATCAAAGTCCACTCCCCATCTACCAAAATCCTCCACAAACTTACCAAACTCGATCTCCTCATTAACAAAGCGCTGCCCTTAACTGCGCCAACGTGCAGTCAAAATACCGGGCGCCTCCCCCAGTATACCAAGCTCCAGTATACCAAAATACCCCCACGAACCACCAAGCTCCATCACAAAATTAACAAACTAATCCCCATCCCATATATCAAGCTCCCCATCCTAATGTACAAAACTATCATCAGATGCCTCCTCCTCAAGGAAACTACGATCCCTCTCATCCTAGATTTGAGAAAAAGCCTACCAGAAATTTTACAGTGCTTGTCAAAAGCCGAACAAAGTTGTACGAGTGATTAAGTGCGGCAGGTTATATCCATCTAGTGGGACCCAAGCCAATGGAAACTAGCTCCTGATTTTACAAACCTGATCAGAAGTGTACATATGACTCCATTAGCATTGGGCATGATACTGAGGGTTGTATTAACCTTAAGCACAAAATACAGGATCTAATCGACTAGAACGTGGTCTCCTTCCAGATAGTCGCACGCAACATCAACAATAATCCTTTGCCAAATCATGGGAGCATCAATGTTAATATGATATAGACGGACGATGATTGCTGCATGACAAAGGCGGTAGTCCCGATTGTTCATGACGAGCTTGAAAGACTCATGGCTTCGCTGAGCATCAAGGAGAAGAGGGAGTTTGTGATTTTGACACCCGCAGAGATTGTTGTCTTGGTGCCAATAGAAACTCCCACTAAACCAAGGTTTGTGATCAAAGCTGCTTCAGCTCAGGGTATGACCAGATCTGATAGATGTTATACTAAAAAAGAGTTGGCCCATGGAGGGCAAAAGAGAGACCAAGAAAATAGGTCAACAAGGGAAGGCAAAGCTGAAGAATTCTAGAGAAAGATGTAGCCGAAGGACTATTGAATTATTAAGCATTTGGGTAAAACCCCGGCTCTAATTTCTGTATGGGCCCTGTCTATGAGTTTACAACTACATAGGCAAGCCTTCACGAAGGCTTTGGATGATACATATGTGCCCATGGTCACCATAGGCGACAATGTAGCGGCCATGATCAACCAGGTTATCCGAGGACATTGGATCAACTTCTGTGATAAAGAGTTTCCCTTCGAAGGGAGGATGCATAACAAAGCTTTGCATGTCACTATTATATGTCGGGACAGGGTTATAAATCGTGTCTTAGTAGATGATGGATCTTGTCTCAATATTTGTCCGCTATCGACTCTGAGGCAGCTAAGATTTGATTTGAGGAAGCTTGAACAAAACTAAGTCAACGTGAGAGCCTTTGATGAGGTGCAGAGAGACACACTTGGAGTAGTGAAATTGGTCATTCCAATGGTCCTTGCAGAGTTCAATGCAAAATTTCAGGTCCTGGACATAGACACTAGCTACAACCTCCTTCTGGGAAGGCCATTCATCCGTTTGGATGGAGATGTGCCTTCTACCCTTCACCAGCTGATAAAGTTCATCTGAAAGGAGCAGGAATTGGTTATTCACATTGAAGGAAACCACTTCAGTAGGCATGCGCCAACCATAGATGAAGTCTTTTGAGGCACAGATTTCTAAACGGTGGAGCTGGTTAATTCCATCGGTGATGATTTGGCTCTGCAACCTTTTATGCCCTCTGTGTACAAGATGATTGCTACAGTCATGCTCCATAGAAAATTAGAGCCAGATTTTGGATTGGGATGAAATTTCCAAGGAATCGTTGAGCCTATTCAAGTTCCCGTCAAAGGAACAAGGTATGGTTTGTGGTACGTCCCCACAGATGATGAGGTGAAGATGATGAAGAGTAAGGACAAATCATTGGCTAGACAATTCCCTCATTTGTACCAGTCATTTACAGTCCAAGCGCATGCGGATCGTGATGGCCTTGGGGAAGGAATTTGGGCCCTTTTTGAAGAGATTAACACTGTCATAGAGGACGATGTCGAGCTTGCTGGTATCCGTGATGCTGAGCCTATAGAGAAGCTTTAGAACTTGACCTTCACACCAATATTGACTCCCCGAATAACTTCGTAGAAGGACATTGTTTATTCCTGTTTTGAAAATTAGTGGTACTCTAGAAGAGGCCCGAGACCTACCATTTTGAAGTTTCTTTAATTACTTGCATTTTGAATTTCCCTCGTAATATTTAAGGCAACTCGGCCCTTCGCCAAGGCCAAATTTTGCATTATTTTAAAATTTGAATTAAAGTCTTTTTTATTGAACACTCAATTTGTTTTCTTATTCGTTATATTTTACTTTTCTAACTTTCTTTGTTTATGATTTCGGTAATTTTAATTTAAAACATGGCAATGTCATATCATGTCATGAGATGAACGAAAAAAATGAGGCAGGTGATGATGAGGGTGAAGAATATGAAGAGGAAAATAAGGTATCAGAGTATGTTGCTGAGGAATTTTAGCAGTTTGAAAATCAACATAAGACGAATTTGGAAGAAACTGAAACTATGAATCTGGGAGACCAAGAGTGTGTCAAAGAGGTCAAAACTAGTGTCTACTTGAATAAATCTCAAAAGGATTTGATATATTTTCTTACTGAATACATTGATGTGTTCGTCTGGGAAGTCATTGACATGCTAGGGCTGAGTAACAATGTGGTGTCTCTCAAGTTGCCGATTAATATAGGGTTCAGTCAAGTGAAAGAGAAGGCTCTGAAGTGTAAGCCTGATTTAAGTTTGAAGATTAAAGAAGATAGCACCAGATAGATCGAGTCTCGATTAGTGGAAGTGACAAATACCCAACTTGGTTGGCCAATGTTGGTCTAGTCGCCAAAAAAGATGGGAAGATCAAAAATTGGGTCGACTACAGGGATCTCAACAAAGCTAGCCCAAAAGACAATTTTCCTTTGCCGAACATTCACATTCTAATCGATAAATCTGCTTGTTACGCAGGTTATCATCAGATCTTGATGAATGAAGAATATGCAGAAAAGACAACTTCTATAATGCCTTGGGGGGTATATAATTACAGTGTGATGTCATTAGGTCTCAAAGATGTTGGTGCTACTTATATGAGGGCTATAACGACCATCTTTCATGACATCATTCACAAAGAGATTGAAGTTTATGTAGATGATGTCAAATCAAGTCCTGTGAGAGTTCGAACCACTTGAGTCATTTAAGAAAGTTCTTTGATTGTCTGCGTTGGTATAAATTGAAGTTAAATCCCGCCAAATGTGCTTTTGTGGTGCCAGCTGGCAAGTTGTGGGATTTATAGTTATCAGAAGAGGCATTCAACTCGACCCTTCTAAGATCAAGGAAATTCAAGAGTTACCTCCTCCAAAAACTATGAAGGAAGTGATAAGTTTCTTAGGGAGGTTGAACTACATCAATCGGTTCTAAGATCAATCCACTGTGGTGTGTGAGCCTATCTTCAAGCTGTTGAAGAAAGATGGTTCGACAAAATGGACAGAAGAATGTCAGACTGCTTTCAACACCATAAAAAATTAGTTGTCTAATCCACCAGTATTGGTTTATCCGCGAGAAGGGAGATCATTGTTGCTATATTTTTCAATCTCAGAAAACACATTTGGATGCATACTTTGTCAACATGACGAGACAGGGAAGAAGGAACGAGCTATTTATTACATTAGCAAGAAGTTCACTCCTTACGAGTCCCGCTACACTCTTCTGGAAAGAACATGTTCTGCTTTGACTTGGATCACCCAGAAATTGAGGCATTATTTGTCATCTTATACTGCATATCTCATTTGCAGAATGGACCATTTAAAGTATATTTTCCAAAAACCGATGCCAACCGAAAAGTTGGCTAAATGGAAAATGCTTTTGACTGAATTTGAATTGTGTATGTCACTCAGAAGGCAATGAAAGCACAAGATTTGGCTGATCATCTTGCAGAAAATCCTGTCAACGAAGAGTATGGACTGCTGAAAACTTACTTTTCCGATGAAGAAGTATCGTTTGTAGGTGATGATATTTCTGAAGCATACCCTGGTTGTAGAGTATTCTTTGATGGAGCGGAAAATCACCAAGGAAGAGGTATTAGAGCTATTTTAGTTTCAGAATCTAGTCAGCATTATAATGTGGCGGCCGAACTCCTATTTAATTACACGAACAACATGGCCGAATATGAAGCATGCTTTCTTAGGTTGAAGGTGGCCATCGACATAAATGACCACAAGTTGCTGGTTATTGGAGATTCAGATTTGTTGATTCATCAAGTTCAAGGAGAATGGGCATTGAAAAATCCAAAGATCACACCGTTTGTGCAATATATACAGAAGTTGTGCAAGAGAATCCGCAAGATTGAGTTCAGACGCACTCCAAGAATGCAAAATGAGTTGACTGATGCTCTTTTCACCATTGCTTCAATTATTAAACATCCAGGTATTGATTATATTGATCCTGTGGATATAGAGCTGAAAGAACATCCGGTCCATTGTTCACATATTGAAGCGGAACCAGATGGTTTGCCATAGTATTTTGATATAAAGAAGTACTTCGAGATCGAAAGTTATCCTGAAGATGCAACATCCAACCAGAAGAAGTTGATTCGCCATATAGCTCTCAACTTTTTTCTAAGTGGAGAAATCCTTTACAGGAGGACTCCAGATTTAGGACTTCTCAGATGTATTGATGTTGCCGAAGTTGCGAAGATTATTGAACAAATACACGTAGAAATTTGCGGCACACACATGAATAGACTCACTTTAGCGAGGAAGATCCTTTGAGCTGGTTATTTCTTGATGACTATGGAGCATGATTGTTGCAAGTTTGTGCAAAAATGTCATAATTGTCAAGTGCATGGTGATTTGAATCGAGTGCCGCCGCACAAACTCAATGCTATGAGTTTTCCTTGGCAATTTGTAGCTTGGGGCATGGATAGCATCGGTCCAATAGAGCCATCCACCTCTAACGAACACAGATTTATTTTGGTTACCATTGACTACTTCACCAAGTGGGTTGAAGTATTGTCTTACATTTCAATGACCAAGAAAGTTATAGCTGATTTTGTTCACAATAATCTGATATGCAAGTTTGAAGTGCCAGAATCTATCGTTACTGATAATGGTGCAAATCTCAACAATCACTTGGTGAGAGGTATACGTAAGCAATTCAGTATTACTCATCAAAACTCAACCGCTTATCACCCTCAAATGAATGAAACTGTAGAGGCTACCAATAAGAACGTCAAGAAGATTCTGAGGAAAATGATTGACAAGTACCGAGGTTTGCATGAGATGTTGCCATATGCTTTGTTGGGTTACCAAAGGACTGTCTGAGCATCAATTGGAGCTACTCCATACTTGCTAGTATATGGAATGAAAGCATTCATACCTGCTGAAGTTAAAATACCATCCTTAAGAATCATTCAAGAAGCTGAGTTGAGCAATGTTGAATGGGTCAGTAGGCGCATTGACCAGTTAACTGTGATTGATGAGAAAATAATAGTTTCTGTTTGTCATAGTCAACTATATCGACAAAAAATGATTCGTGCTTTCCACGAGAGGGTCAGAGCCAGAATATTTGAAATTGGTCAATTGATACTTAAGCGCATTTTTCTTCATCAGGATGAGTACAAAGGGAAATTGAAGACAAATTGGCAAGGACCTTATATGGTTCGCAAAGTATTATTTGGAGGTGCTTTGATCCTGTCAGATGTGGATGACATCGCATGGCCGAAACCGATCAACTGAGATGTTGTCAAGAGATACTACATCTGAAGCTTAGTTTGTATTTCTGCCATTTCCTTGTATTTGTTCTGTTTTTGCTTGTAATTGCTTTGTTTTGAATTTTATCCCTCTTTTAAACGTCTGACATGAATTCTCAAGAATGAGATATGTAGGCGGCCTATGTCAGTCTCAGTCACCCATTTACCTCTTTTGAATTTCTTTGTATTTGAACTACGTTGAATTTCTATGTCGCCTCAGTTGGTTTCCTTGAAACTTTCTTATTATTTTTAACCTTTGAGGAGGGACTATGTTTGACCTGATTCCTACCATAACGGGATACGTAGGAGCCACAAGGGTTTGGTCATATCTCCCTTAAGATTTCAATTTTTCTTTACAATGGAAACTATGACAAAATTTTTGAGAGGGACTCAAAAATTCTCGAGGAAAAGGTTTTTTCCTCAACAAGTCGAGACTAAAGTTACTTTGAAGTTTGCAACAGGGACAGAATTTTTGAGAGGATCTCAAAAATTCCGTGATTTACTCACCAGTAGTTAAAGATGAGTCGAGACACTTAACTGGGAGAGAAATTTTGAGCATGACCACAAAATTTCAATTGGGGTTTATCGACAGTCTAGAGTGACTTTTAATACTCCCCAGCGAATGATGAGATAGACCTCCAAGCATCAGTCTCAAATAAGTTCACGAATTCTGACGTGACATGATAGTTGGCAGTAATTTTTTTTTCAAAATACTACTTTTTGAAAAGTTATTTTTCTTAAATTTCCCTTTATGTTTCATTGTTTTAAGCACAAAATATTTTATCTTATCGATCAAGGGTCAGGAGATTAGAAAATCAACCGAAGATAGCAAGACAAAAAGCAAACAACTAAAGCAATCGACAAAGTTCATTTCAAAACTAACGATTATTCTGTGGACGTGGGTTTACATGAAATATTTTATGTTGCTTATATCGAAGACTTGGTAGTGTGAACATTATTGTTTCATTCAATTCCCAACAACATGAAGTCTTTAATGAAGATACAAATGTGGTTGAAGATGAATCAAATGAAAACCCCAAGAAACACATTTTATGGTTTTTCGCCAATGACGTCATTTGCATCATATTATTAGGCATGATAGAATTACTACCCAGAGGGTCATTCTATTTTTATTGTCGGTTGAGATGGCACACTACCTCAAGGGTCATTTTATTTGTGTTATCGATTCAGATGATACACTACATGGAGGGTCATTTTACCGTATTGTCAATTGAGACAATATCACTATCTAGGGGGCACCCAGAAGATCATTATGTGGCTCATTTGAAGCACTATCTTCATTTGGTACCAAAGATATTCATGCATCGCAAAAGGCATGCATCGCAGAAAATCATGCATCACGAGAAAATATTCATGCATCGATGAGCATCATGCATCGTGGGAAAATATTCATGCATCACAAAAAATGTCATGCACCGCAAGAAGATATTCATGCATCGCGGAAAAATCATGCATCGAGTTGATATTCATGCATTGCGGTAAGTCATGCATTGTAAAAAATATTCGTGCATTGCGGGAAAAGTCATGCATCGCGAGTTGATATTCATACATTGCAGGAAAAGTCATGCATCGTGAGTTGATATTCATGCATCGGAGGAAGTCATTCATTGCGAGAAGAAATTCATTTATCATGGAAAAGTCATGCATCGCGAGAAAATATTCATGCATCGCGGGAAAAGTCATGCATCGCGAGTTGATATTCATTCATTGTTGAAAATTCATGGATCAGGAGTTGATATTCATGCATCGTGAGAAAAGTCATGCATTGTGTGAAGATACGAGTTGATATTCATGCATCTCGAGAAAATATTCATGCACCGCAGAAAATCATGCATAGCAGAAAGTCATACACCGCAAGAAAAAATTCATGCATCGCAGAAAATTCATACATTGCAAATAAGAAGTCACACATTAAAGTGAAAATTCATGCATCACGGAAAAATCATGCAATGCGAAGGAGGAGAAGTCATGCATTGCAAGAGAAAAGTCATGCATCGTGAAAAAGTCATGCATTGCAAGAGAAGAAATGCATGCATCATGGAAATGTCATGTATCACGAAAGAGAAATCATGTTCTACTAGAGAAGGAAATCGTGCATCCCAAGAGAATATTTGCCCGTCGACATCGACCGCATCTTTATTTTGACAAGAGTAAACACCAAGAGAATCATCAAAGACGACATCAAGAGAAACATCAGCACACTGCATTAGATTTTATTTATTTTGACATCAAATGAAGAGTACATGGAATATTAGCGTTGTAAACATAAGAGATAGGCTTTATTTGTTTTACGTCATACCCAATGGAGTTGATCTTAAATGCTTAATGAGAGAAATTAAGTGTCAACACGGTAAAAGACACTGTCTCCCATTTGAATTGAATTTTTATGATAATGAATTTTATCTCAGCTTTTGTCGAGAGAATCCGGAAGAACGAATTCTCCTAAATGAACCACATGTGCAAATGACATCAAAAAGGATTTAGCACAACGTGGAACTCTTTCTTAGCAGTGAACTGGGACATAGTCGAAAGAGAGTATCAAAATCTTAGGACGCGAGCAGAGAAGCGACTTCCAGCACAATCGAACCACACTTCTATCAGAAGGCATGTGGAGTTTCTTTAGATCTCTTGGTTTCAGCTTTACGTCCAGAAATTTTGGTATATTCCGGAAGCAAGTTCCCAATCTTAGTGACAATGCACCAAGAGCTTTGGATATTATGTTTGTTTAAGTTATTAATTATGGGTGTGAAGCGTGTCACATTTATGGGTAAGAGGTTACAAACCTCCTTTTCATACTCAACGTAATTTGTCACTTGTCCAGAACCAAAGGTTATCTAACATAATATATTTTCTTTTCGACTGATCGAGTCAAACTACAAACAGACTGATTCCTCAAGGTATAAGGATATGTAGGCGAGCTCAATATTGAAAACTCGGCTATATTCCAACATTCGAGTTTAAATCTTATTCTTCAGCATCTTGGTCCTTTCATAATCCGGTATCAAGATTACTTTTGAATTCTTTTAAAATCATGCGTTAAATGAAGCTTATCAAACTAAAGCTGGTCTGAGTTCTCATGTAGCCTGAGATATGTTGGAAACCCATTTCCGCGGTTCGGCCATAATTTCCAAAGTCCCACCAAATTCATTTTTCTAGAGATGAATGTGTGGTCGGTCAAAATTGGATTAGTCAACTTCATTTTCCTCGAATTTCTTGCATCAATCCAAATAAAATGAGGAACATTTGTTGAAACCAATTTTGACCCTTCCCGATAGGAATTAATTCACAAGTTTCTTAAATCCTAAAAGAGTTGAAACAGTTGACTTCATAAGAATCAAATTTTTTCCAAGTCATTTGTAATGTATATTTCGTCGATTTTATAGTGTTGAGACGGTATATATTTTTATATAATTAGTTTATTTTATCAAAAATTCAAAAATCGTCCTAAAAGGATTTTGGTCTTACTTAATACTTTACTAATTTGATTTGGTGTAAATTGTTAGTTTACATTTTTTGAGTCATTAATTTATAATTAAGTTAACTATTCTATCTCGCTAATTATAAAGAACGCTCGTTAATTTATTTTTAGTGTGATTCGTCTAATTTAATCCTAATCCAACCCAATTACAAATTAATGACCCCTAACTTCAGCAGCCTTTTCCTAAGGCCAAAAATCCCTTACACTAAATTGACCCACCATTTTTCTACTACCTCAACCCAATTTCCCTCTATAACGCAGGACAAATGTTACCAGATTTCTGCCCAGCCCACACCCTCCGTGTAACAATCCAAAAAAAATGAATAGAATAAATACTTAAGGTGATTTATTTATTAATTAAAATCTATTCATTAAGGATAAAATGGTCCTTTCATGTATTAATTAAAAAAAATAAGATTTTTAGTTATTAATTATTAATTATTAAATTAAATTGAGTAAGCCTTGCAAACTATCCTAGTTTTAAGGGGGGCACTATCTCACACAAACTCTCTCACACACCTAAACCTCTCTCTTTCTCATCCATTTTGATTTCTTTGCGGCAAAAACAGAAAAAGAAAATAATTAGAAAACAATCAAAAGTTCTCTACACTCAAAGAACTTACAATATATATATATATATATATATATATATATATATATACGCAAGCAAGCTAACTTAAGAAACGAAAAATTTCCATCATCTTCTCGACGGGATTGTGTTGAAGGTTAAGGGGAGGTTTTGAGTGGCACTTGGAAGGTGTGGAAAGCTACAACAAGGTATGGATTTTCTCTCTTGGAATCCTTTCTCCAAGAGAAATTTCTTTCTACAAAACTCAACGCATGAAACTAGGGTTGTTCCCTTTATTGTTGGACTCCTTATCCCTAGTCTCCTTCTGATTTCAATATAAATTAGTTAAGTATTCATGTTGTTGGTATGGTTGCTGGTAGCTAAGTGTGAAATATGATGTTCCTTATGATTTTATGTTTGTAAATAGTAAGCATGTTCAATGGTGTCAACTGAAAATGATGTGGTGCAATGTGTAAAATGTTGGTTGTTGTTCTCCATTTGAAGTCTTAAAATGGCTTGTTGTGTAAATTGTGGTGTTAAATGAAGTGTAAGGTGGCTGATATTAACTGAAAAATTCTAAGCTAAAACAACAATGAATCTATACCTAAGAATGTCTTAAACGAAGTTTGAAAGTACCTCAAAATGAACGTATGAATGTTGTTAGATAAAGGCTAGAAAATTTAATTAAATTTTCCAGCATTTGGTGATGGAATTTTCGGCCAGAATACTTGAGGTTGAGAGGTTTAAAAATATATTTAAAACATGTGGGGTTAGTGGGGATTGAATCCAAGACCTCACTACATGAAAGGTGAAAAAGATAAATAAATGAGAGGTATGGGATTCGAACCCACAACCTCTCGGCAAAACAAGAGAGTACAGAGAAATTTTAAAAAAATAATAAAAATAATACAAAAAATGAGAAGAGTGGGATTCGAGCCCACCACCTCTTGGAAGAATGAGAAGGTAAGGAGAAAATGTACATTAACTAAGGTGAGGCTGTGGGGATAGAACCCACAACCTCTTAAATGGATGAGAGAATTAGGAGAAAAATAAAGGAGATAATAAATGTGGAGAGTAGGGATTGAACCCACAATCTCTTGGATAGGTGAGAAAGTTAAGAGATAAATTAAAAGAAAAATAATGAGCTTGTGGGGGATTGAACCCACAACCTCCTTGCCTTAAAACGAAAAAGGGGAGGAGAACAAGAAAGAAATATTATAGGATTGATGGGAATCGAACTAGGGTCTCCCAAATCTGAAAATTGCATATATCAAGTTTAAAATAAGATTAAGTATTATTCAAGGGATTCGAAATCGGGTTCCCTTGCCCAATTCCGTATTGACAATTAAGTCATACGTAAACAAATATTTAATGAATGCTGCCTCTAAAGATTAAAATCAATATCTTGGTATAAACACAAGATACATAAGTCTTGTACTACATAATCTTAGGAAGATATGAGTCACTTAATAAACTATGAATGAAGCCTCATGGATTGTATGTATGGACCCATAAGTCTAGCATACGATTAAAAATAAGTGAACCTAAGATGTATGTAATGAAATGATGAAACCCTAGAAGGGTTAAGTGCGAGTGTAAGATACACTAAATGGCCAAGTGCATTGGCATATGACGAAATGAACAATGAAATGATAAAATGAACAATCAAGAAATGAAACCCTAGAAGGGTTAAGTAAGAGTGTGAAACACACTAAATGGTCAAGTGCATTGGCATATGATGAAATGAACATTCATGTAAAAAAGGGTGAGTAATTATGAAGAGAAAATGTGCTAATGTTAATGAATTTGGTGACAACATGATACGAGGCTAATGTAAAAGATGAGCGATCTTAAATGATCCTAAGTAAATGTTACTAAAACGTACTCACATATGATAGTGTAAAGTTAATGAAGAGACCAGTCTCTATGAATACTCTAATGAAAGTATTGAGATTAACACACTTAATACTAATGATGAGATGAGAAATCATCTATTGAGCTATGATTTCCTCATACTCAAAGCCAGCTTCCATGATGTATAATTTGAATGAATTAGAACTTTATACTGAGCACCGATAGGCTAGCTATGAGCGGTGATGCCTTCTTTCGGAAGGGCAAAGGTTCACGTAACTCTCATGAGATGAGACTGTACGGCTTGACGGGTATCAGTCTCCACACATCTCCTAGTCTTTGAACCTATACTGTCAATATAGGGATCTGGCGGGGTTAAATTCCCATATACGCTAGCATGTTATTGAGTCACTTTGGCTGGTGATTCCACCTCTTTTTGATGTGGGGGAGACAATGGATTTCTTGATGCTCACATGATCTATGTCGACTAAAGTTAAAGTTCCCAATGAATGAAGGAGGCCAGCCTCAAATGATGCACATAATGAAATGAATGATACCAAAAGTGTTAGGATAGGGTAATCAAACGGTGAGTTAGATTCAAGTAATGACATTAGGTCATTCTTGGTCATTGCACAACGAACCCGATGAAAGTCTTAAGGTACATCCTAGGTATAAATGGTGTTTACACTGGCCCATGAATGAAATGAAATGGAGTACGTATGAATGAACGAAGCAGACTCTGCGTTTGCTAAAGCGGACTCCCTAGTTGAGGTCCCATATGTTGCGCCCTCATTTCTGGAAAGTCTTAATGTTAAGTCCATGATTTCAAGGTCTCATGGCATATGAATGAATGATATGAAAGATGTTATGTTCTATATGTGATATGATATTTGAAATATGTTATATGTTGTTTGAAAAATGATAAGTTTGATGATGCATGTTACACTCATGGCATGACTTTCCAAATCCAAATTTGGCAGGTCCATTGACTTTTCTAATCAAAATTTGGAAAGTTCACTAACTTTGCTAATCTCAATTTGGCAAGTCCTCTGAATTGACTTTCCATAATCATGTTGTTAGGATAGAGCTTTTCTTTCTCATGCATGTCCTTGCTGTGTGCTTGCATATACCCATACTTAGTACAAGTGTGTATTAATCCCATACAACTCTATATTTTTAGGAGTAGGCACAGGTGGACGCTAGAGCTTACATGTAGATGTTGCAGCTATCCGGACGTGCAACTTTCATCCAGACTTGGTAGGCCCTCATGATTTCGAGGATGTCTACCGTTATTATCTGGCTTAGATGTAGGCTTTAGCTAGTGGAGCATGTTCCACTAGTGTTTCTTTCAACTTTCATTTCATACTTTGTATTGGTGCCGTTTTGGCAAAAATATGTTTAAGGCAATTATGAACTGTTTCTTTCATTTGATTATCACTATATTAGATGGTTGATTTGTGAACGCCTATGATGTTAAATTTAAAATGCTTAGCATGAAGTAAGAAGAATAAAAGTTCAAATTTTTTGCTAAAATTAACCTAGATTAAGTAAGAATGACGTATGTAGGCTTGTCTGCGACCTTTGAGAGGTCAACGACGCCGATCTTGTCTGGGGTCTAGATCCTGAGCGTGACAAAGTTGGTATTAGAGCCTTAGGTTGAATTCCGAGAATAATGAGTTCACACCTACCAAATTGAGTAGTTTCTAAGTCATGGTAGTGAAGTGCACCACTATCCTTGATTAGAGACTGCATTATGCATAGCAAAATTTCCCTTCTTCTGATCTTATCGTGCTTTTCCGAATGTTTGAGTTCTTGGTGTTATGAACGTGTCTAAAATCAATCCTTGTTGTTTTCAGAGAATGAACACTTGGAGAACTAAGGGTCTGAGGAGGGGAGGAGCAGCTACTAGGGGTAATCTGAATACACCCCAGGCTCCAGCTGAAGGAGTAGCCATGCCAGTTAACCCAACAGGGTTGACTGATGCTGAGGTGAGGGCATCTCTAGCCTAGATGGCACAGGCCATCACGATACAGGTTGAGGCTATGACTGCCCAAATCAACCGACAGGATGTTCAGAGGGAGAACCCACCGGTTCGCAGCATGTTGATAGACTGCGAGAATTCATGAGGATGAATCCTCCTATATTCAAAGGGGCTAAGACATCAGAGGATCCTCAAAAGTTTGTAGATGAGGTGCATAAGATCCTGGTGGCTATGGGGGCCACTAATATTGAGAAGGCTAAGCTGGATTCCTACCAGCTCAAAGATGTTGCACATACTTGGTGCAAGATGTGGCAAGATAGTCGTGTCTTAGGTGGAGTTCCAGTCAAATAGAAGCTGTTCAAGACAGCATTTCTGGAGAGATTCTTCCCCATAGAGTTGAGGGAGGCCAGGGTTGAGGAGTTCATCAACCTTAAAAAAGTCTATGATGGTCAGCGAATATTCCATGAAGTTTGTTAAGCTATCAAGGTATGTCACTGTCCTTAATATTTAATAGCAAGAATGAGGGAGTACTTAGTTTTGTTGGAATTATCCAGGTATGCTACTTCCCTAGTTTTGAATAGCAGGGATGAGATGAGCAGGTTTCTCATCGGAATCAATGGAGACATGAAGGAGGAGTGTCGGTCTGTGATGCTCCATGATAATATCGACCTTTCAAGGTTAGTGGTGCATGTCCAACAGGTAGAGGACAGCCGCAAGAGGAGAGGTGTTCGTGATGTTAGGAGTACTAGTCCTCAAGATCAGGTAGGTCCCAGCCATGGAGACAACAAAAACAATTTTGGTGTCCCTGAGCAACCCAGGTTCAAGAAGGGGCAACAGAGTTCTGGGAATTCTAACCCTCAGAGGAGTACAACACCTACAGGAGGCAGACCTGAACCCAAAGGGGGCAATGGAGGTGAGATGCAGCGTCATAAGAAGAACTGTGCTAAGTGAGGCCGAGCTCACAATGGAGAGTGCAGACAGGGAACTAATGCCTATTACGGTTGTGGTAAGAGCGGACACATGGTCAGAGACTGTCCATAGAACAAAAGTCAGGTTGGATGTAATGCTCGGCCTAGGCCTAACCCTCAGAGTGCAACAGCAGCCGAACCTCCCAAGAGGAACAGATTCTATGCCCTGAAGGGCAGGGAGGAGCAGGAGAAGCCCGCTGATATGGTCACAAGTATGCTGCAAGTATTCTTAACTTCTATATATGCTCTACTTGATCCAGGGTCTACGCTTTCCTCTGTGAATCCTCTTCTTTCCCTTACCTTTGAAATACTACCTGAAGTTCTACATGATCCTATAATGGTTAGTAAGGCTTTAGGAGAAAATGTAAGAACTGATAGGGTATACAAGGATTGCCCAATAGTTGTGAGTAGTAAGACTATGTGTGCAAACTTGATTGAGTTACCCATGTATGATTTTGATATTATTCTTGGCATGGACTGGCTTCACAGTTGTTATGCGTGCTTGGACAGTCGTAGTGGAGTGGTGAGGTTTCACTTCCCTGATGAAGAAGAGTTAGTCTGGGAGGCGTATAATTCGAGTCGTCCTAATACCTTGATTTCAAATCTTAAGGCCAATAAAATGATGTCCAAGGGGTTACTATGTCATCTTGTGAGTGTTAATGATTTAAATCATAACATTCCTTCCATAGACTCAGTGCCCGTAGTGAATGAGTTCCTAGAAGTGTTTCCTGAAGATTTACCCGGAGTCCCTCCCCTTTGAGAGATTTACTTTGGTATTGACTGAGAACCCAATACTAAACAAATCTCGATTCCTCCATATAGAATTGCTCCAGAAGAACTCAAATATTTTTAGCTGCCGTTAAAAGATCTCACTTATAAAGGTTTCATTCAGCCGAGAATATCCACGTGGGGCGCTCCAGTGTTGTTTATAAAGAAGAAAGATAGGACCCTTAGAATGTGTATCGATTATCGGCATGTCAACAAAGTTATTATAAAGAATAAGTATTCACTTCCTAGAATAGATGATTTGTTCGATCAACTCCAGGGGTCTAGTTTCTTCTCTAAGATTGATCTTCGTTCAGGGTATCATCACCTTAGGGTTAGGGATGGAGATATTCCAAAGACAGCCTTTCGTCATGATGTTCGTTATGAGTTCTTTGTTATGTCATTTGGTATCACAAATGCACCGTCTGCATTAATGAACCTCATGAACAGTGTTTTCCGTGAATATCTTGACTCCTTTGTCATAGTATTCATTGATGACATTCTCATCTACTCTAAGACCAAGGAAGAGCATGAACAGTATTTGAGACTAACCTTGCAGGTACTTAGACAGCATCAGTTGTATGCCAAATTTAGACAGTGTGAATTGTGGCTGAGATTAGTGACCTTTCTGGGTCATGTTGTGTCCGATCAAGGTGTAGAGGTGGACCCCAGGAAGACTGAAGCTGTTAAAAACTGGCCAAAGCCTCTTATTCCCACTGACATTCGTAGCTTTTTGGGATTGGCTGGTTACTATCGCAAGTGTGTGGAGGGCTTTACTTTCATTGATGCCGCATTGACAGCTCTGACTAAGAAGAAAGCTAAGTTTGAATGGACAGAGACTTGTGAGAAGAGTTTCCAGGAGCTCAAGGACAAACTCACTTAAGCCCCGGTGCTTACTCTACCTAAGTGTGGTGAGAATTACACGGTTTATTGTGATGCATCTAGGGTTGGTTTGGGTTGTGTTCTCATGCAGGCTGGTAAGGTGATAGCCTATGCTTCCAGACAGCTCAAGGTTAATGAGAAGAATTATCCCACTCATGAGCTGGAGTTGGCAGCTGTGGTGTCTGCACTGAAGCTGTGGAGGCATTATCTGTATGGAGTACACGTGGATGTGTTCACAGACCATAAGAGTCTCCAATATTTGTTCACACAGAGAGAGTTGAATCTACATCAGCGCAGATGGTTGGAGCTATTAAACGATTATGACATGAATGTGCACTACCATCCAGGTAAGGCTAATGTTGTGGCTAATGCTTTGAAAAGGATGAGCATGGAAAGTACATCCCACATTGAGGACGAGAACAATGAGTTGGCAAAGGAGGTACACAGACTGGCCAGACTGGGTGTGCGGTTGGTTGACTCTACTAGTGGGGGCGTTTCAGTTCACCCTAGTTCTGAATCATCCTTGATAGTTGAAGTCAAGAACGGTCAACATCTTAATCCTGTGTTAATGGAGCTGAAGGACTCAGTGTTGTTAAAAATGAATGAGTATTTTGCTTTGGGAGATAATGGCATACTTAGATGCCAGGACAGGCTGTGTGTACCAGATATGGATGATTTACGGACCAGGATTCTGGCAGAGGCCCATGGTTCCAGATATTCCATACATCCAGGTTCCACCAAAATGTATCATGATCTTAAGCAGATTTATTGGTGGGATTGCATGAAGGACATTGCAGAATATATGGCTAAGTGTCCTAATTATCAACAGGTTGAGGCAGAACATCTTAACCCTGGTGGTTTGACTCAGATATTGAGGTTCCGACTTAGAAGTGGGAGGCCATTAATATGGACTTCGTGGGATGTCTTCCGAAGACTAGGATGCAGCATGACTCCATATGGGTTATTGTGGACAGATTGACTAAGTCTGCCCACTTTATCCCTATGAAGTCTACTTACAGGGCCGAGGATAATGCGAGACTCTACATTGATGATATTGTGAGATGGCATGGGATTCCTTTGTCTATCATTTCATATAGAGGAGCTCAGTTTATTTCACATTTCTGGAAATCTTTCCAGAAAAACTTGGGCACACAGGTAAAACTTAGCACTGCCTTTCATCCTCAGACAGATGGGCAGGCAGAGCGCACCATTCAGACATTGGAGGATATGTTGAGAGCGTGTGTGATTGACTTCAGAGGTAATTGGGATGACCATCTGCCTTTGATAGAGTTCTCATATAATAATAGATATCACTCCAGCATTGGGATGGAACCGTTTGAGGCATTGTATGGTAGGAGGTGTATATCTACAGTTGGGTGGTTCGAGGTTGGAGAGTCAACCATTTTGGGTCCATAGATCATTCATGAGGCCTTGGAGAAAGTTAGAGTGATTAGGGACAGGTTGACTACTGGTTACAGCCGACAGAAATCAGATGCAGACAACAGAAAGCGTCCCTTAAAATTTCATGTTGGTGACCAGGTTTACTTAAATATATTGCCAATAAAAGGGGTGATGAGATTTGGTAGAAAAGGGAAGCTGAGTCCGAGGTATGTGGGGCCATATGAGATCCTACAGCGTGTGGGTGAGGTGGCCTATGAGTTAGCATTGCCTGCGGAGCTAGCTTCTGTTTATCCAGCCTTTCATGTCTCTATGTTGAAGAAGTTTCTAGGTGATCCAGCATCAATCCTACCTGTTGAAGGTTTGGGGGTTTGTAAAGACTTGTCCTATGCGAAGGTACCTGTTGAGATCTTAGACAGACAGGTCAAGCGGCTGAGGAACAAGGAGATTGCCACAGTGAAGGTATTGTGGAGAAATCATCTTGTTGAGGGTGCTACATGGGAGGCTGAGGTCGACACGAGATCCCGCTATCCTCATCTTTTCAGCTCTAGAGGTTAGACTTCCCACTCTTAAGCCTATGTTTCTTGACCTCTTCGTATTTTGTTGCTATAGGTTGACTGTGCATAGAGATTATGTTATGATCTTATTGGCATTACGATGTGTAATGGTAGTGTCATTCGGGGATGAATGTTCCTAAGGGGGGGATAATGTAACAATCCAAAAAAAAATTAATAGGATAAATACTTAAGGTGATTTATTTATTAATTAAAATCTATTCATTAAAAGTAAAATGGTCCTTTCATGTATTAATTAAAATAAATCAGATTTTTAGTTATTAATTATTAATTATTAAATTATATTGACTAAGTCTTGCAAACTATCCTAGTTTTAAGGCGGGCACTATCTCACACAAACTCTCTCATACACCTAAACCTCTCTCTCTCTCTCTCATACATTTTGATTTCTTTGCTGCAAAAACAGAAAAAAATATTAGAAAACAATCAAAAGTTCCCTACACTCAAAAAACTTACAAAAAAAAAATAAAACCAAGCAAGCTAACTTAAGAAACGAAAACTTTGCATCATCTTCTCGACGGGTTTGTGTTGAAGGTTTTGGGGAGGTCTTGGGAAGCACTTGGAAGGTGTGGAAGGCTACAACAAGGTATGGGTTTTCTCTCTTGGAATCCTTTCTCCAATAGAAATTTCTTTCTACAAAATTCAACGTATGAAACTAGGGCTGTTCCCTTTATTGTTGAAATCCTTATCCCTAGTCTCCTTCTGATTTCAATATAAATTAGTTTAGAAATCATGTTGTTGGTAAGGTTACTGGTAGCTAAGTATGACATATGATTTTCCTTATGATTTTATGTTTGGAAATAGTAAGCATGTTCAATGATGTCAACCGAAAATGATGTGGTGCAATGTGTAAAATGTTTGTTGTTGTTCCCCATTTGAAGTCTTAAAATGGCTTGTTTGATAATTGGAATTATTGTACATAAGGTGTGTAAATTGTGGTGTTAACTGAAGTGTAAGGTGGGTGATCTTAAGTGGAAAATTTTAAGCTAAAACAACAATGAATCTACACCTAAGAATGTGTTAAACGAATTGTGAAAGTACCTCAAAACGAACGTATGAATGTAGTTAGATAAAGGCTAGAAAATTTAATAAAATTTCCAGCATCTGGTGATGGAATTTTAGGCCAGAATACTTGAGGTTGAGAGGTTTAAAAATATATTTAAAACATGTGGGGTTAGTGGGGATTAAATCCAAGGCCTCACTACACAAAAGCTGAAAAAGATAAATAAATGAGAGGTGTGTGATTTGAACCCACAACCTCTCGGCCAAACAAGAGAGTAAAGAGAAATTTTTTACAAAAAATAATAATGAGAGGAGTGGGATTCGAACCCACCACCCCTTGGCAGAATGAGAAGGTAAGGAGAAGAAGTAAATTAAACTAAGGTGAGGCTGTGGGGATTCGAACCCACAACCTCTTGAATGGATGAGAGAGTTAGGAGAAAAATAAAGGAGAAAATAAATGTGGAGAGTGGAGATTGAACCCACAATCTCTTGGATAGGTAAGAAAATTAAGAGATAAATTAAAAGAAAAATAATGAGCTTGTGGGGGATTGAACCCAACAACCTCCTTGCCTTAAAATGAAAAAGGGGAGGAGATCAAGAAAGAAATATTATGGGATTGATGGGAATCGAACTAGTGTCTCCAAATCTGAAAAATGCAATTATCAAGTTTAAACTAAGACTAAGTATTTTTCAAGGGATTCGAAATCGGGTTCCCTTGCCCAATTCCGTATTGACACATAAGTCATACGTAAACAAATATTTAATGAATATTGTCTCTAAAGATCAAAATCAATATTTTCGCATAAACACAAGATACATAAGTCTTGTACTACATAATCTTAGGAAGATATGAGTCAATAAACTATGAATGAAGCCTCATGTATTGTATGTATAGACCCATAAGTCTAGCATACGATTAAAAATAAGTGAACCTAAGATGTATGTGATGAAATTGATAAACCCTAGAAGGGTTAAGTGCGAGTGTAAGATACACTAAATGGGCAAGTGCATTGTCATATGACGAAATGAACAATGAAATGATGAAATGAACAATGAAGTGATGAAACCCTAGAAGGGTTAAGTAAGAGTGTGAAACACACTAAATGGCCAAGTGCATTGGCATATGATGAAATGAACATTCACGTAAAAAGGGGTGAGTAATTATGAAGAGAAAATCTGCTAATGTTAATGAATGTGGTGACAACATGATATAAGGCTAATGTAAAAGATGAGAGCAATCTCAAATGAGCCTAAGCAAATGTTACTAAAACGTACTCACCTATGAGAGTATAAAGTTAATGAAGAGACCAGTCTCTATGAATACTCTAATGAAAGTATTGAGATTAACATACTTAATACTATGATGAGATGAGAAATCATCTATTGAGATATGATGTCCTCATACTCGAAGCAAGCTTCCATGATGTATGAGTTTGAATGTACTGGAACTTTATACTAAGCACCGATAGTATAGCTATGAGCGGTGATGCCTTCTTTCGGGAAGGGCGAAGGTTCACGTAACTCTCATGAGATGAGTCTGTTCGACTTGTCGGGTATGGGTCTCCATACATCTCCTGGTCTTTGAACCTATACTGCCAATATAGGGATCTGGCGGGGTTAAATTCCCATATATGCTAGCATGTTATTTAGTCACTTTGGCCGATGATTTCACCTCTTTTCGGTGTGGGGGAGACACTGCATTTCATGATGCTCACATGATCTATGTCGATTAAATTTAAAGTTCCTAATGAATGAAGGAGGCCAGCCTCAAATGATGCACATAATGAAATGAATGATCCCAAAGGTGTTAGGATAGGATAATCAAACGGTGAGTTAGATTCAAGTAATGACATTAGGTCATTCTTGGTCATTTTACAACGAACCCGATGAAAGTCTTAAACTACATCCTAGGTATAGCTGGTGTTTACACTGGCCCATGAATGAAATGAAATCGAGTACGTATGAATGAACGAAGCAGACTCTGTGTTTGCTAAAGCAGACTCCCTAGTTGAGGTCCCATATGTTGAGCCCTCATTTCTGAAAAGTCTTAATGTTAAGTCCATGATTTTAAGGTCTCATGGCATATGAATGAATGATATGAAAGATGTTATGTTCTTTATGTGATATGATATGTGAAATATGTTATATGTTGTTTGCAAAATGATGAGTTTGATGATGCATGTTACACTCATGGCATGACTTTCCAAGTCCAAATTTGGCAGGTCCATTAACTTTTCTTATCCAAATTTTGAAACTTCACTAACTTTCCTAATCTCAATTTGGCAAGTCCACTGAATTGACTTTCCATAATCATTTTGTTAGGAAAGAGCTATTCTTTATCATGCATGTCGTTGGTGTGTGCCTTCACATACTCATACTTAGTACAAGTGTATACTAATCCCATACAACTCTATATTTTTAGGAGCAGGCACAGGTAGACGCTAGAGTTTACAGGTTGACGTTGCAGCTATCCGGACGTGGAACTTTAATCCGGACTTGGTTGGCCCTCATGCTTTCGAGGATGTCTACCGTTATTATCTAGCTTAGATGTAGGCTTTAGCTAGTGGAGCATGTTCTACTAGTGTTTCTTTCCACTTTCATTTCATACTTTGTATTGGTGCCGTTTTGGCAAAAATATGTTTAAGGTAATTATGAATTGTTTCTTTCATTTGATTGTCACTATATTAGATGGTTGATTTGTGAACGCCTATGATGTTAAGTTTAAAATGTTTAGCATGAAGTAAGAAGACAAGAAGTTCAAATTTTTTGCTAAAATTAACCTAGATGAAGTAAGAATGACGTGGTAGGCTTGTTTGCGACCTCTGAGAGGTCAACAACGCCGGTCTCGTCTGGGGTTTAGATACCGAACGTGACACTCCGACCTGACCCTTTTTTCTGTTCAACAAAGAGAGGTCAGAAGCGTTAACAACGACAACAATTCTTCGCACCTCACGCGAGAACACGTAAGGAAGAGTTCACGGAAGAAGCCGTGACACGCGAAGTAGTGCCAAACGTCATTCGTCTCCAAGCATCAATTTGACGGAAATTGATGTTTCAACGTTTCTTTCTTCAGCCCCGTGCTGCCTTCCTACAACGGTTTTGGTTGTGGCAGACTGGAGGCTTGTCTTTTGCAGCGGCATCTCGTCCTTGCTTGCCTCGAGATCGAGACACAATAGGAAGCTAGGACACATAGTTCAATCTCAGCCGTAAATTCTACCTTTCATCTTCCGGAAATGGTTTGAAGATTTCAGGAAAAGGCGTTTAGCCTGAATGGTGAAAGTTTTAGGGGTTTTGAATTTCAAATTGAGCCTTCCCTCATAAGATTTTTTGATGGTTACCCCCCCCCCCCATTTCCAAACCCTGAATCCCTCCTATATATATATATATATATTCCGTATCCATCACAGAAGACGGGGCTTTTTGTTTGGACGATTTTGTGGGAGAGAAATAGGAAAAACAGTGAGACTTTTGGTTTGAAAATTAGTGTGAGAAAAGGTTGAAAACTTGTATTGATTTTATTCTGGTTGGGAACTTTTTTTTTAGTAAAACATAAAGTTATTAGGAACTCGTAGTGATACACTCGAAAATACATCTCTGAATAAGAGAACCTCTCGGATTTTTGCCTGGTTCCCTTTGGTTGTTGTACGTATCCGGTGTTTGGCGTGGTCAAAGTGTTGCTCTGCACGATCCAGCCCCTGTTTCGCTGCACCCTAAAAGGTAAACGACTCTTGGTTTTCTTTTGCTCTTCTTCTTCGTTTCTATTTTGATAAGTCCTTAATCGTAAAATATTCGTTGTTGGTTACCAGATGAGTCCATATGGCTCGCTGGCCATATTTGTTTCTTTTTTGAGTTTATGTTTCTTCCTTAGCTTCTTGACCGATGTGCTCATTCTTATTTTGGTTTATTTATTCGTTAATCGCATTTGATACTATCCTGTTTATATTCCATTGATAATATCCT
>NC_028641.1:68343109-68367951 GCF_001406875.1 Solanum pennellii
TATATATATATATAAAATTCTTTTTTTTTATTTTCGAGTCTAGATCAACAATCTTGCTCAGATCGGCAGAGTCTACTTTGTTGTGATTGATTTTTCCCTCTCTGACTTTTTCTATCATGTTTCCTGTGGTTTAGATGTGGTTTAGGCTTGGTTCTAAGGTTTTTTTTTCCTCTAGAATACATGGCTGGCGTTTGTGTTTAGTTCCATCTTGTTCACTGAAGGAGTTTATGTTAATCACAGTACATACAATCCCTTTCTATTCACGCCTGGAAATCACGTGAGTACCCTTTTAAATTTTAATAATGTTATTCTGCTGGTGTGCTCACGAATAAGTATTTTATGTTGTGAGGTCGTCTTTGATGTTGTGTATCAACTCGTCTTATCTACTTTCTTTGCAACTATATATTTACATTACTGCTCGATAGGCCATATTTTAATTAAATTACGTCTCCCTGTTTGTCTAAGTCATGTAAAATATGCTCATATTTGCAAATTGTGTCGGTACATTTGGGTTGTTTGTTCTATCTGCGAAGTTTGAGATTTTTTTTGTTGAAATATGTCTTTGATAGCACCCAAAGTAGGACAACTTTGTCGTTAATCCTTTCTAGGTAAGATGGGCTGATCTGTCAAATTTACAGTGACTTAGAGTTGCCATTTACATCTTTTATTTCAGGGTACATACAGTAATTCATTGATTAGTTATTTTCTCATAATGGACAATAGAAAATCTCATAGAACTTGTATTAAATAGTGTTGTTATTAAATTTGATGTGGATCCCGCTTTGTTTGGTTGATGTTTAAGTGCATGGTTATACGTGAGCATCAATAATTCTTTTTAGCTTACCAGATTGTTTTAATGTTGTAATTTTCATGTAAGTTTTTTTAAAAAATTTATTTTAGCACTTTGATAGCAAAGTTGACAAACTTAGCATTTGCTTTGAGAGTTAATAACTTACTGTTCTTCGGTAATTTGGGTATCATACTAAGATGGTGAATCATATCATCTTCTAATTTTTGCCTTTGTTTGGATGCATGTGAATATGCCCGAGCTTTTCATGGACTCCCATCTTTCTCTTGCATTTTGGGAGAGACATAAAGGCTCAAAAACCTTTTTCTCCGTGTCAACCAGCAACAAAATCGGTGAACAGGTTCGGAAATGAAGGCGGAAAGTCAAAGAGTTGAAGAAATTGGACCAAAGAGTCCAAAGTTATTTTGGAGTGTTGTATTTTGATAACTTTGGGCCTAAGATAGAAATCGGATTTGGACCCGACTCTCTCTCTCCCTTTTACTTTATCGCTTATTTATTTGTTGTGAATTGTAGTTTATTCTTAGGGTTAAAGAATCCAAATACCTTCACGATGTCACTTTGTTTTAACGACCTAATCAAATCAAGTAAATAACTTAAAATAAATTTTACAAATTAAAATTCACTTATATAGTAAAATTAGTACTTCATTTTCAAACAATTCTAAATAATATTTAGTGAATATTTTAGGTATCGTTAAACCTTCCTAAAATATAAATATGAATCTCTGAACCCCCCTTTAAAGTTTTCAAATTGATTTTCTGTTTAATCTTTATTGAAAGCTAAGTTTTCTTGATTTATCTTCAAAATTAAGTGGCGACTCTCAAAACAAAAAAAGTCCAAAAATTTTACAAAATATTTCTTTCCAAGTGAAACACATTCCACTAATTTTCACCATTTTTCGACTTCTAAAAGCTAGTCAATTAGGCTAAGGCCGCTAGTACCTCATTGAACTAGCATCCGGACATCATGGAAGCCTTGGACGTTTTGGTTTCTGGACTTCCTAAATGACTTATATTAATTAAAATGGACCTTGAAACAATGTCTAAACCTTATGACCCTTACGTTAGGCTCTAGAACACGTCTTGGATTTTTGGAGTGTTACATTATCCCCCCCCCCCTCCCTTAGGAATATTCATCCCTGAATGACACTTAAAATCTTTTAAAGGAAGAAATAGACTCAAGCAGCCCAAGCAACAAAAATGCATAACAACATCAATCATATCATTTACACAAGGCAATTCAAAACTTCAATTACCACACATAAGGCTCAACATTCCATTATGAGGAATATCCTTCCCACAACAACTAGAGATCAACATAGCATTTATGAGTCAATTATGTCAAATTTCAACTTACCAACATGATACATATTCATGAAGACTCACCATATCAAAATGCACAACATAACTCAAACAAGCAAAATTGCAAATTATTAGCATACTTCATTGTAAGTCACTGTAACATTATCAAAATTCACATTTTTGCAAAACTTCCCAAAAATCAAGAAACTTCAATTTTCAGTCATTAGCTTTATCATTAGTAAGAACAACTAACCTTAATTATCATATAGATGAGGGTAACAGGACTTCATGTCGGCCTCGGCCTCCCATGTTGCATCCTCAACTAGGTGATTCTTCCATAACACCTTTACGGAAGCTACCTCTTTGTTCCTTAACATCTTTACTGGACTATCAAGGATTTGTACCGGAACTTCCTCATAAGAGAGGTTATCCTTCACACCAAGACCCTCAATAGGAAGAATAGACTCGGGATCACCGATACATTTCTTAAGCATAGAAACTTGGAAAATCGGATGAACCGAAGTCAATTCATTAGGGAGTTTCAATTCATAGGAATCTTTTATTATGCTCAAATTAGACCTCCCTAAAGAAGTATAAGTAGTCGTATCAAGTAAAGAACCCAACTATTAGGTTGGGGTCGATCGCACGAGGAAAATGGTTTAGACTTAACTTCAATGTACGATTACTTTGATTTAGTCAAGTTCTTTTTGAAAACAGATAATTAAAGGGGGGGTTGTGAAGAAAAAGTCTTTTACTATCTCTAAGTAAAGCAAGCAACAGGAGTAAAGCTTTGATTTTCATCAAATTGTGAGAGAAATTAGGGTGTAACTGTTTCCCATAGGTTCATAATGTCGTATTCATAGCAATAACAATTCTTCCCTAGTGTTTTGCATGCAAAAGTGATAAGTTATGTATCTATAAATCCTTGGTTCAGCATTTAGAGAATTTCACCACGTACCTTGGTCTGGCTACGTGTGTCTAAGCTACTAACCCTTACCTTTATTAAGTATCATATTCGATGTATGACTTAGTTATTACTTCGAACCAATCGAGACTAGCCTATTAGATAGCATCCCACTAAATCTCTGTTGATAATTCTTTTCCTGTTAACTATCTTCTTGGTCCGGTAAGTAGCAATAAGGCGAATTCTAATGCGCGAACTCGTTAAAAAGACTTCTAAGCGAAATAATTATCAATGCATGCAATAACCTATTTGAGAATTGTTATTAAGCTAGGTTTACTATGTTAATCACTTATGGTTCCCACAACCCTAGTTGTGGATTTAGTTACCCATACATATAGGAACTCAATTCATCGTTGTTAAACAATAAGACATGAACTTACTTTAACAATTTGAAAAATATCTAGAAATTCAACTTGAAATAACAACAAATCACTTGAAAACCAAATACAGAAATTGAATTAATGCTAAAATTGCAAAACCCTATCTCCAAACACAAACTAAGAACAAAAGTAATAGAATCCAACCCCAAATATGAGGTTCTTACATCCTATTTATAAAAAATAGTCCTAAACTAAAGGAATTAAAATAAGGAAAGTTGTCAAAAAAATGGGGTTGTAATCGACAACCCTCACAGACGGTCTTAGCATCTTTTTTTCATCCTTCGGTTGACATCTTCTATGAATCAATCGACGGACCAATAGCACGGAGCGTTGATGCGTCTACGGTTTTTCGATGCCTTCCGTCGTTTCATAGTTAGATTTTCATCAACTTCGGGTACAGGGTCTATCTCTGAACTTAACGCCGATTCAATAGTTCGATCTTTCCGTAGCCTTACACTTGGTCAAATTCCCTGAGTTTCTCTAGATGCATGAATTATCTGTCGATGATCACAGTTTGGGTTACCTGAGTTTATCCAGATGGCCTTCGTGGGTTACCTGTGCACTAAATCTCAGTTGCCTTCTGCATTTTGGGTTTGGACACCTTTTTTCAAAACAAAGTTAAAAACATGTTAAAACTACTACAAAAAGACTCTAGACACACACCAATCTTACGGAAAAAACATTGAAAGTACCGTGAAAACACGATACATCAGCCTTACCAACCATTTGCAAGATTTCATAGGGACCCACATAACAAGGACTCACTTCCCTTTCATGCCAAATCTAACCACCCCTATCATACGCAAAATTTTCAATTACTCTTTATCACCTTCCTTAAACTCTAAGTCCCTTCTCCTATGATCGGCATAAGACTTTTGATGACTATAGGCCGTTTGCAACCGGTTCCTTATAATATAAAGTTTCTCCAAAGTCATATAAATCAAATTGGGACCAAGAAGTGAAGGATCATCCACTTCAAACCATCAAATAGGAGACCTACACCTCCTACCATACAAGCTTCATAAGGAGCCATGAATATGGATGAATGGAAACTATTATTGTAAGCAAATTCCACCAAAGGCAAATGCTTATCCCAATTTCCCTTGAAATCAATAATACAAGCTCTAAGCATATCTAATGGGTTTGAATAGTACGTTCCATTTGACCATCCGTTTGGGGATGAAAAGCAGTGCTTAGCTTCACCTTAGTACCCAACCCTTCTTGAAATGACCTCCAAAACATAGATGTGAATTGTGGACCCCAATCCGATATGATGGAAAACAGAATACAATGGAGACACACAATCTCATCTATGAAGATCCTTGCATAATCTTCCGCCGAATAAGTAGACTTCACGGGAATGAATTGAGAGGATTTTTTCAACCAATCCAGAATCACCCATATAGAGTCATATTACTTTTTTGTCCGAGGCAAACTACCATCAAATCCATATTGATGTCCTCCCACTTCCAAGTAGGAACTTGGATTTCTTGAAGTAAACCACCCAGCTATAGGTGTTCGGCTTTCACTTGTTGGCAATATGGACACTTAGCGAAAAATTCCGTTGTGTCCTTTTTCAAACCTTCCCACCAACACACTTCCCTAAATCATGGTATAGCTTTGTCAAACCCGAGTGAATAGAATAACGGGACCCATGAGCTTCCTCAAGAATCCGGTTCCTCAAACCATATACATTAGGAACAGAGAACCTTCCTTGATACCTCAAGACACCATCCCTCTAAGGATAATGACTCATTAAGATTGCTAAGAACCGATTCCTTCAACTCCATCAATGATTGATCTAGGTGTTTTTTGGGCTTCACCTCAACTACCAAAGATGACTCGGAGTTATGATGGACCATGAAACCACCATTCGGAGAATCTATTGACCTCACACCCAATCTAGGAAATTTATTAATACTTTTCACTAGGTTTTTCTTGTCTTGCTATACATGAGGCACACTACACATGGATAAACGACTTAGAGCATCCGCAACCATATTTGTCTTGTCGGAGTGATAGAGAACACTCATGTCGTAATCCTTCAACAATTCCAACCACCTTATTTGTCGAAGATTAACTCCTTTTGAGTAAATACATATTGGAGACTCTTATGGTCGGTATACACATCAACATGAACACCATATAAGTAATGCCTCTGTATTTTCAAGGCAAATACTGCGGCCGCTAATTCAAGACCATGAGTTGGATATTCTCTCTCATGCACCTTAAGTTGTCTAGAAGCGTAAACTACCATCTTGCCATGTTGCATAAGCACACACCCTAAGCCCACATAGGATGCATCACAATACACAACGAAACCCTTTGTACCCTCCGTTGAAGTCAACAACGCAGCGGAAGTAAGCCTATCTTTCAAGATTTGGAAGATTCTCTCACATGCCTTCGACCACTCAAGTTTCTTACTCTTTTGGGTCAAAGTATTCAAGGGGGATGCAATGGATGCAAAACCATCCAAAAATATCCAATAATAACCCACTAGACCCAAGAAACTCCTAAGGAGGAATTGAAATGAGATTTGCATCCGGTAAAAAGTCGATACCAAAATTAATTTTTCGTTATGGAGGAATACCGGGGAAATCATTAGGAAAGACCTCCGAAAATTCCCTCACTACGTGGACCGGCTTAATGGGAGGAATTTCGGAGTCTAAATCTTAGACTCTTATTATATGGGCTAAACACCCTTTAGAGATCATTTTACAAGCTTTCAAACAAGAGATGATACGACCTTTAGGATTAGAATTTTCCTCCTTCCACTCTAAAATGGGCTCATTTGGAAAATTAAACTTCACCACCCTCGTTCCACAATCTATAGAGGGCAAAGCAAGAATGCTACCAATCCATACCCAAAATGACATCAAAATCAAGCATATAAAGTTCACTAGATTAATATAAGAAACTTTATTAGGAAACATTATAGGACAATTTCTATACACCCTTTTTGCAACAACTGACTCACCCACCGGGGTAGACACTATAAAATGTTCATGCAATATATCGGGCAAAATGTCAAACTTTTTAGATACTAAAGGAGTAACAAATGATAAGGTAGCACCGGGATAAAGTAGGGCATAGACATCAATAGAGAAGACTTTCATGTCACCACGTTGGGAGAAGTCTCTTGCTGACCCCTAGAGCATAGAGCATAAAAATAATTTTTCTTTGGAGCCTCATTCGAACCACTTGGTTGAGCTTGACCACTACCCTTGTCTTAACCCTTCACATTAGGGAAACCCTAACCATGTGAACGCTCTTGCCACAACCAAAGCAAATTCCCATTCGAAATACACATTTACGAAGATGACCCTTTCCACACTTTGCACAAGTAGGCTTCTTGTTCAGTGAACTATTATCTCTTCCATTTTTAGTCTAAGGGTTTGATACCTTATCATCCCTAACCTTAGGGAACTTGATTTGAAACCCTCTTCTTAAACCTAGGATTGTATTGAATCTCAAGCCTTCCCTTTGAAGAATCACCATTAAAAGATCTCGCCCTCTTTGCATCCCTACTCTTCCTCTTAGCCCTTTCCTCCTCCACTTGTTGAAAATGAACCATGAGACAATAAATCTTCATAGTGTCATGTAACATAGCCGAATGACAATCATCTTGCAAGTCATCTGACACTCCCGTCAAAAAGTGGTTCATTTCATTTCTAGGGTCGGAAACCAAATAAGGAGCATATTTTCACAATTTAGTGAATTTCAAGGAGTATTCAATCTCATTCATACCTCCTTGATGAAGGTTGATAAACTCCACCACATTAGCTTCCCGCTTCTCCATGGGAAAGAATTATCAAGAAAAGCCTTCTTGAACACTTCCCAAGTCACCGATCCACCCCTTAACAACCTATTGTCCCTCCATTGGACATACCAAGTTTGGGTCACATCTTTGAGTTAGAAGTGGCTAACTCAGCCTTCTCACTAGTAACCAGCCCCATAGAATGAGGATCTTATAGATTTCGTCAATGAACTCTTGGGGTTATTCTTCAACCTTGAACCAATAGAAAGTAGGGGAATTCATCCTATTGAAGTCCCTTAGATGGGAGGCTATGGAAGCAACTTGTTGGTTTGCTCAGGGTACTACCTCCCGATTAGATTGGGCCATCATCTTTAGATTTAGTAGTGGCGGCTTATGATTGGGTAGTAATGGCTTGGTCCATTTGGAAAAGATTAGCCTGGATGGAACCATCCGTCAAAGGACGATCTATCGGAGCTTGGTCATCATTCATATCTTCATCAAGAGGAGGGACTTGATCACCACAGGGAGGATCTCCCGCATTGGAAATATCTTCCTCTAGTCTTCGTGCCGCATTACTTCGAGTATTCATTTCCTATAATCATAATAAAAGTATTAGATGCAAAAACACATAGAGCTAAACTCTAGAGGCACGATATTGAACTTCCAAGAAAGTGAGAGTTCCCTAAGCATCACATAGATTCCTATTCATAAGTGTGGTGCACTTCACAATTATGAATATGAACCTACATATACGTGGTTGAGAGACACATCGACTCAAAGATATTCAACCTGATGGTGTGATACAAAGTTTTTCACATCCAGGAATACCCCTAAGACATATCTGGCATCGTCGTCCTCTTTGAGGACTAAAACTAGCCTCTTAGCTTACATCATTACATTCATAGGTCAAATTTCACGAAAATTTAACTTTTTACTACTTCTATATGAAGGTTTACATAGACCTCTACATACACATAATATAGATCTATATACATATATATCGAGTATACATAGACCCTTCGTATATGAAGATTACTTAGTCTTCTACTTTTATTGCACATAGATATATAGAATATAACATAGTCTCAAAATAGTCGTCCTGTCTCATATCCATCTAATACGAGTATATCAAATTAGGACTAGCCCATACACCACATATAGTTCATACAACATTTAATATCCAAATGAAAAGGAAAGAAACATAAGAGTCTTGAACACTAAAGCAATATCATAGGCTTGATAGTGGCATCGCCCTCGAAAAGTGAGGACCTACCTTACTTGGATGATTAAGTGATCCAAGTCTTCTTCAAGTCTTCTCTAAAATCCCTTCAACGACTGGACCTAAAATATTGGGGAAAAGGAAGAATGGGTTAGTATACCACTTGTACTAAGTATGAGACCATATGAACACATATCATGAAAACATGCTAAAGGAGGACATTTCATTAAGTATGCAATTTACTTTGAAAACCTTTATGCACATTCAACAAGACTATACCCAATCAATAAGGCATTATCATTAATTTAAAAGCATGTACATCACAAGACCAACAGTATCAAAACTAGTCAACTATACATGCATATCATTTAAATGAATACATATTCAAGTAACTCTATCATCAAGTCATAAATAACCACAAACATGAATAAGAGTACATTTCATCATAATCAAAGTAATACAATTACCCATGAACCCTTATCAAGTCAACAAGTGCAATGACCAAGCAAAGCCCCATTACCTTACTTTATCAAGTAACCCAACAAAAATGATCACCAACCTGCTACTTCACATAGCATAGCATTTAGGAGTAAATATCATCATACTTTAACAATGTAGAACAAAACATATTCATAACTGACACCAATCAACATATAGTATCAACAGTGTGCAAGTTCATCATATACATATCATGTACCATTATATGAATGTTCATACATAAGAAAGTCCTCCTAAGGTTTCCGTCAAGGCAAACTATTGCAAGGCATAGATAGAGTCCCATACCCTCACCTAAGCTAAGTCAACCTCTCAAGTCACCCTAGTTGGTTTGTACTTCATTACTTCATTTTAGTTTAGGGAACACTTGCCTTAACCGACATAGACCCCAACATCTAAGTGTGGTATCCGGTGTTGTAAAATGTTACACCGAAGGAAGGTGGTCAATCGGCCAAAGTAAAACTAAACATAGACGTAGCTTTCTAGGTGGATCCACTAGATAGTCTTTCTATGGGGGCAACATAGTTCAAGAACAAAGAGATAGGTATAATTCCTCTACATACAACTTGGCAATTAGGACCTCCTCTCACGGGAATCCAATGGATGAGTATCCCTCATAAGGGAGTCAACACCTCATGTGGAACTATAGGGTGAATCTCCCTCTATGAGATGTCAACACCTCCCATTGTCAATTTCACTCAGTCCTAAGCTAGGTCCCTTTCTGAAATGTCTTTATTAATTATCATAACTTAATGTATGTGATAGGGTCTAACCCTTGTATAATAATAATCATCATCTTCATAGCTCAATAAAAATTGCATGAATATAAACCTTTTCTTACAATTCATAAAAGTGAGGTTAGCACATTTACATATCACTTTATAATAAGGCCCATTGGTGAATCATTCACCATCGTTATAACATTTACATCTTACCCAACACTTTACAAACCATAATTAAGACATTTCAATTCAACATCATACCAAAACTATCAATCCTAATACAAGGCACTCCAACAAAACATCATGACTTAATCACAGCTTAACCATAATTGAAGTAAAGAATAGGGATCATAAGACTTACCAAGTCTCATTCATAATTCATCAACAAGGTCTTACTATAAACCCTTACTCAACCCAATTAGGTTATAATATCATCACCCATAAATAACAAACATGATAACCAAGTCAATTGAATCACTATATAACAATTCATCACTATTTCATAGCTTAAGATAAGATAATTAGGTCAATTCACAACATGCTTCATAACCTAGATCAACTTCTCAAGATCAAGCATGATATGAGTATTAATTCATACTAGTTTAGTCATAATTGATATAAGAACATCATCTAATAGTAATTTAACCAATAACCAATTAAATTGAACCAATACAATAAAATTCATATCAAGATCACAACCTAGGGTTAAGGGTTAAAGGTCATCATCTACAAATTAGACCAATTCATCAAGCTATAACATAATTAGGTCAAAATATATGTTAATATATTCATAAAATACAAAAGAAATCATAAATAAATCAATTCATAATCTAAATTTCGAGATTCGAAAAGACCCACTTGAAAACCCAACTTTTGAAATCAATTTGATGGAAACCCTATGAGGAAAGAGGTCTCAGAGGCGAAAGAGATCTCATAAATTAATAATTAATGAAGATTGATTGTGAAACTTGGCTCTTTGAATCCCTTAAACCCTACCTTAGTTTGGTCTTCAATGGAGATCTTCACTGGAGAGAGAAAGAAGAGAGAAGAAAGAGAGTTTTGGATTTAAGAGTTACGAGAGTTTTAGTTAGTCTTAATGTGGTTAGGACTTTATATAGGGGTTCAAATCACTTAATTAAACCTCCCCTAACCCCTAATTATATTCCTAACCAATCCAATTAATTATTTAAATTAAGTAAAAGTGTGCAGAGAAAACAGGTCCTCAAAGACGACACCACGATCGACGGATCGTCGGTCAATAGATGGCCAGTACCTTGTTTCATGATGCACATCCGTAGGTAAGTTCAGAGACTGTGAAAAAGAGTCCCTTCAAAAATTCAGCTAAGTGTTGATCGACTAATGGCATCAATGCCCAGGCAGTCTTTGGCCCCAAAATGCAAGGGTCCTCTTCAAGGGACTTTGGTTTTTCCTTGGGGTGTCGTGCCCAGACGTTTCGACTATGAACTAACTCTAATGCATGTTATACACCCTCACACCAATTTTCATCATTTTTCGACTTCTAAAAGCTAGTCATATAGGCTAAGGCACGCTAGTACCTCATTGAACTAGTTTCCGGATGTCATGGAAATTTTGGTTTCTAGACTTCAAAAATGACTTATATTTATTAAAATGGACCTTAAAATAATATCTAAAACTTATGACCCTTACATTAGTCTCTAGAACACGTCTTGGATTTTCGAAGTGTTACACTTATGTTGACCCGACTCATTCCCAGTCTTAGCTTTCTTGTTCGTGTACTCCTCTTTGTACCTCGGATTCTCTTGTTCAACTTGTTACATATAGAACATTAAACTTGAAATGTCCATGTGCCCAATCAACATTCATCCCTACCTTCTTAGCTTTAAGCACGACTAAAGCCAACAACAAACAAGCTCATCCTTCTCCTCATATCCTGAACCATCTCAGGAGCAGAGCACAGAGAGACAGTTGAGTGAACTTCAACCCATAATCATGCACAATCAAGGAGTCCTGTTTCAGAGTAAGGAACTCCCGTACCTTTGCTTCCTTCGTTTCCCGGGAAAAGAAACGCCCCAAGAAAGCTTCTTCAAAGAAAGCCCAACTCAGAGGTGGTATATCCTCATCTCTTCTCTCCTTCCACTAATCAAACCAAGTCCTAGACACATTCTTGAGTTTGTATGCAACTAACTCAGCCCTTTAGTGTCAACCAGATGCATCACCTCAAACACCTTTACCTTCTTCAACTCTTACACAAAGTTTTTCCGGATCCTCAGTAGTTTTCAAACAGGTGAAGCTTAGGGGATTCATCCTAAAAATTCCCAAATCCTCGAAGTGTCAGCCCTTTCTTGTCACTCTCCTCTGTCACGCCCCTAGCTACCCCCGAGACGCGGACAAAGGACCTAGGACCACAAGTGATCCCAAGCTAACCCTGCTGGCATGATCATGAGCATACTAAAGATAATAAACTGTTGTGGAAGCTAAATCATACGTAAAACAAAAAGATGGGGAATACCCATATTCTATAACTGAGATATTTGAAAACAATAAGGTTAATACAAAAGAAATATTAACTCAATACTAAGCTGAATCTAACTATGTCTGAAAATAGCCTCTAAACTAGACTAGAAATATTGGGACAAGCCCCAACTAAATCTAGCAAAAACTGAAACTAAATGACTAAAGACAGAAATGAAACTCATGATTGTTGTCATCGGAGAATAAGGACTCACCACTGAATCTATTGAACTGGAGATCGGGAAATCGATCTATGCGTGATTTGGATGCTGAGAACCTAAACATACATCATGAGAAGATGTAGCGCACGTATGCGTCAGTACTTGAAAGGTACTGAGCATGAAGGATAGAGTAAAGCTGAAACAAAATATAACTGAACAAGCACAAAAACAAGTATAATAATCTGAACGTGATGTACTGATTTCTGAGCTAACTGGATGCAATGACAAATTTATAACATACTGAAGCTGAATAGTGAATATACTTATAAATGGTCAATGCAGAGAGTCTGATTGAACTGTGCGAGCTACTAATAACCGATAATAAAACCACATGAGCTAAATGTGGAGTCCGATGTATACGCCCCATCGAGAGGACCCAATATACCTTGCCAAAGGTATAAAGGCATACTGGCGTGATCACTAAACTGATTGCCCACAGAGGGGACTTACAACCTACTCGGCTAGTAGTTCTAGGACTATTGGGTACGCTAAACCCTAGTCCAACTCGGTATTATGCTTCTCCCAATGAATTTTGTAAATTAACTGCTTATATTTGAATTTCTGTAAATACTGGATAGCTCAAAACTAAACATGCAAACTGAGAATACAATAATTAATCTGGTAATTATGCATTTATAACTGAGGCATGTATATCTAAAGTGTCTGAAATATATGACCTAGCATGTGTAATTCAAGAACTAAAGAAATACAAAGCTAGGATTCTGAAATTCATCCGATAATCTGAGTAATAACATGATAATCTGATTTAGAACATATATTAAATAAATTCATGAAGTGATAGCAAAGTTCTAGAAACCCTAGGTTTAATCATGATAAGAGAATCAAGAACTGACTGAAACTAAGGACTCAATGGGTGAAAGGAACCCACTAGTGAAATCCCGCATACCAGGTGATGAAATCCATGGAAAAATACTTAAGTTTCGGAGCTGGAACTGCTGGAACTTGTGGCGTTCTTGAACTAGGGTTCTTGAGCTTTTTTCTCCTCTCTTGCTTCTAATTTTCTAAGTTTTGATTTAATTATTTGACTTGGATATGTTTTAATTATGTTTCTAGGCTTAAACTGACTAAAATCTGATGATTTAGGGTCAAAACAACGTAACTTAGGGTTTAAACGGAGTGGGAAAGGTCTAAAAGACTCCTGGGAAGGTTGCTATTGGGCCTCAAGACGGCCAGGACTGACGGTCCGTCATGCGCCCGACGCCACATCGTTGGGTCCGTCGTGAGGGCCTGTTCTACAGGCCTTTTCTAAAATGGGCATAACTTTTTACTCGGAGGTCTGATTTTAGCAAGGTCGGTGGCTATGGAAATATAATTCAATTATATATATGTGGGTAGGTCATGGGAGACCTAATTCATTTTGTGCTAAGATTTATGATCATTTTAAGTTGACCCAACTACATTTCCCCTTAACTGGCTGCAAATTTTCCACCTACGATCAGACCGTAGGTCCACCTACGAACCATGCTGGTCATCCATAGCTCTCGTAAGAGAGTGTTTGAATGGAGTCTTGATCGACGGTCACGGACTATGGACCGTCGTTTGACCTACGGACCGTAAGTCCGTTCGTCGTCCAAGACTTAACCAATTTTTCTAGGCTGAAACTTTTGGGAGTTTCTGATCCCATCGACGGTTATGCAGGACGGACCGTGGTTCAGGATACGGCCCGTCGATGCCACCGTAAGTAGCACCAGCAGATTTTTCTGAAAAACTAATTTTTGGTCTGTTTTGGCTACGGGGTGTTACATCATCTTTGTTTCCCAACTTAGTTTGTCACATCTTGACTCAACATCCGAATAGCCTCGTGAAATTCAAAATTAGTAGCCTATCCTTGAGGTTGGACATTCGGTGCATTAGGTACCTCTGGCTCTTCGACATTCCCCTGGCTGTTTGAACTTTGAGGGCTCTTCGTGGAGGCATAGTTATTTGAGATATGTACACGGACAATTTATATAGAGAATTTTAGAGATAAACTCTAACACACAAAAATGAATATGAAAAAAGTGAGAAATTTCTAAATCTTGTAGCCTCCTAATCATAGATGTGGTGCGCTTCACACGAATGACTAAGACTCTACAAACACACCTTCATAGATTCCCTAGGACTCTTAAACCTTGTGGTATAATACCAAGTTTTTCACGTCCAGAGCCTACACCCTGATGTGGTCGGCACCCAATGACCATTGCTAGCCTTGAGAAAACTCATGGCTTGGCTTACTTAACTCAGCAGAAGAATTAACTTAACTCAATTATAAAACTGGAAACATTCTCATGAAAAATTCTTTAAATAATAGAATTGTCCAAAATGGAACCTAAGTCTCAAAACAATATATGTAGGTCTTCAAGAGACCAAAAACTGATTGTCTAACTATCTATTTGTCTATGAAACCTCTACTACCACTAAGATGAATGTCGGGACAAACCCCACAACATTCTATAAAAGAAATATGGATATCAATTAAAGGAATCCTTTGAATGCAAGAAGAGTTACCATTGACTCTGGATGATTAAAATGGATCAACGAAGCATCGCGTGCTGATCCTGGTTACCTGTGTCTGCATCATAAAATGATGCAGGATAACTAGCATCAGTACATTAAATGTAAGAGTATGCAAGTTGGAACGCTAAACAACAGTACTAAGCTTGTAAGATCAAGAATGATTTTACCTTGGCTCTACTCAACTCAAGAAGTCACAACCCAATATATTGCAGGAAAGACACATGTAATGTATATAAAGCTTGTAAAATAGTGTAAACACTTAGTTCATTAAAAATTTGCAACAATTAACTCAACTTTACTTATATATGAAAGTAATATAGTTTCCGTGGGAGATTCTCTAACCGAAAACCATCATTATGAGCCTAAGCGATGGTATAACTTCTTAGCTCACGTTGCAAGAGGACCTCTCTATACCTTGTCATCGGTATAGAACCTGAACTACTAAGTGGATCCAGTGGTCTATGCTAAAAAGCACCAAGGAATCATCTAAAAGGTATGACCCTTTATCTGTCCATGCTGGCTACATGGTTTATGGAGACTTGAGTTGATATGAACTCACGTCCCCATATAGGTGCTCAATACTAATCCCAAAATGCTTAGATCATATATTTATAAAACAACTTCTTCTCTGGTTTGAGGTAATTGCTGAAACATAGCTTTAAAATCTCTCTTGGTCTATTTAGTTTCCTTATACCTTTTGAGAAATGATCTCACTCTTTGCTCTTTGCTTTACCTCAAATTGAACTCTATGGAATACTTTGTTCCATTATAACTTTTGAGAATTGGACTCAACTCTCTACTCTTTGCTCAATTTGTATCTTGAGCCTTAAAACAAAGTAAAAATATTTGTTTAAGACTCTTGAAAACTTTAAGAACTTATTTTGACTTGCTTCTCAACTTTTACACCTGACTCTTTACTCCTTTTACTTTGATCTTAACTTTCCTTGAATTGGATTATGGATTCAAGGATCATGATCTCTTTTTCATGGAGAACTTGATGATTTTTTGATGTACTATAGAGGGTTGGAATCAACTAGGAATTATAGGTACATTACTTAGGAACTCGTACGAAAAGATGGGGAAATGGGATCTCCAGGTGACTCTGGTGCTCTGAGAGTCGCGGGGTGCCCGATCGTAACAGATAGAGACTATCCTCAGGGGATCTTTCGGCCGAGGTGCACCAGGACTTGTCAGACAGAGGCTGCCCTGAGGGGCTCTGGCAGGCGCAGTGCCCAAGGGCTTGTCAGACGCAATTTTTGACTTTTCTTCTCTAATTTTCAATTCAAAACCTTCTAATCTCTGATGGATGTAATCCCAAACACTTAGGATCACTAAAATTCTCAATACCCAATAGTTTAGACTCATAAAACAGCCTGGAAAGACGAATTAAACAACCATAGGTATACCACAACTCAACCAACCAGAATTCAATAGTTTTTCATCAAGAACTTCAATATTCATCATTCAATCAATTCTAGTTGCACTAAGTTAAGCATATTGTTGTGTGGTTAGATGAACCTAACACAGAAAGATCTAACATACATTATAGGGATCACCCCCGACGAATTTCACTCAACAATTTGGCGTTCTTGAAGAATTCTTGGTTTTTCCCCTTTCTCTTCTTCTCTTCTGTTTTATCCCAAGACCTAAGCATATTCGATTGTCTAAAAACTGGATTAAGTCATAACAGTTTCCCTTATAAACCCTCAAAATAAATTAGGAAATAGTAGGGTGAAAAGACTTGTTTACCCTTACTAAAATACGGATTGGATTGTCCTCAATCAAACAACCCAACTTCCGATAGGCATATCTGCCTCATAAGATATCGGAATTTCACGAACTCAGCGGAGATGGAAAGATATCATCAAGGGATTTCCAACCATATGTAGAACAAGCCCTAACTTATCCTGGCTAGAAGTTATGACCATTTGAAAATGACCAAAAACCTAATTTTACACGTGTAATTATCTAGATTTCTCCTATTCTTTCCAAAATATATATTCTTTGTAACTTTGATTAATCCTAGCTATTTAGGTGTATGAGATATTAAAGTGACTAGAAAATATTTGAGAGTGTAATTAGAGAACAAAAATGAAGGCAATGGATGCTAAAATTGAAGCTATTGAAAGGAATGATACTTAGGAGCTTGTTTATTTTCTTGAAAAGTAGAGAATCACTGGTATCAAGTGGGCCTAAAAGATAAAGCTGGAAGAGAAGGGTGGAATCGATAAGTATAAGGAGCAATTTGTGGCTAAGGGATACAAGCAGGAGTATGTAATTTACTACATTGACGTTTTTGCTTTAGTTGAAAGTCATGAAATTATCACAATGTTAATTGCCTTGGCAAAATGAAATTCTAGGCCTATCATCAAGTTGGATGTAAAATAAGCTTCAATACATGGATACTTGGAGGATGAGGAATTTATCAAACATTCCCTTGGTTATGTTAAGATTGGTAACGAACATAAGACTTATCAATTGAAGAAAGTTTCTATAAACTAAAACAAACTCCATGAGTTTGATATAATAGCATTGGGGCTTATTTTGAGAAAATGGGTTCTCAAAAATGTCCATACTAGCATACACTTTTTGTGAAATTTTAGGAGAACGGGAAGTTTCTCATTGCGTGCTTATACATTGACAATTTTATATTCACGAGGAATAGTACAATAATTTTTGGAGAACTCAAGAAGTGTATGATAAATGAATATTCGACATGTTTGATATCTGTAATGAAAAGCCTTAGAACCTAACTAAGACTGAACAACATATAAAGGGAACACCAAGGAGGGGAATACGATCGACACTTCCCCCTCTTTTTTGTTCACACCCAACCAAACATGGATGACCACAGAGCTCTTCACGGGTAGTGGAACTCCACATGGGCCATTATTACGTTCGTGAAAACAACCCTAGAAACCCCGAGTCATTGTGAAGAACCACGGTGGCCTTCACAACCCATGATGCTTCATACGATCTTTGAAGTGGATCATGAATGAGGCAGTTCAGACTTTAAGTATTTGGTCAACTTCAAACAGTAATATCTTTTAGCTAAAAATGAATTAGGTGGTTCATGACCTATCAAATTATATATTTTGAGTCCTTTCTAACGCCACTTCACTTGCTAAAATCCAAGCTCAGAGTAAAAGTTTATGCTCATTTCAATAGAGCCCTATTGAGCAGGGAGACAAACACGACACAATCCGCTATTGGCCTCGTGAAGGGATTTCATCATCTTTTATGTCAGGGTCATTTTGGTGTTTCCCCCTATGCTTTGGGTACTTAAACCACATCGTTTGATGCCTAAACTATGTCATTTTACTCAATATAAGCCTAATAATCTAGCAGAACCTACCCAAAGCCCTCATTCTCAAAATAATAATCGAAATTAAAACAAAAAAAGAGTAAGAGGCGCCAGTCCTTCCAAGAACAAGCAGATGTGTTCTTCAAGTTCAGAGATCCAAAGGATTTCTCCTTAATTTTGGTCACCATGTATGTGGAATTTAACAAGTGAGTTCCTTTCTCCCATTAGGTTCGAAGAATTTAGTTAATTTATTAAATTCTCATAAAATGTTCAGACCTAGGATTTCTATTATTTCAAGATTTATTATAATTATGGTTCCATTCATGTAAATAAATTGTTTCTTGATAAGTGTTCATCTGTTGGTTTTGTTCGGCTTTATGTATTATCGGTTTCGTTTATCGATTTTTGGTTTTTAACTATTCTAAACCAATAAAAAACCAATAAGATGTTTTTATCGGTTTTTAGTCGTTATCGATTCCGTTTTCGGTTAATTCAATAAGAAAATGTCCGTAAAATATTATTTGACTTCTCACTTCTCTAAATATTTTAATATAGTGAAACAAGAAAGAAAATGAGAAATTACATCAATAAGAGAAAACATAGTTCAAAATCTACAATTATATGTCATGAACGCCAAAATATAAAATAAAATTTCTTATGGTAATCAAATTACAGGCCTTTACAAACTTGCAAAAGCTACAACCTACAATTATAAAAAAAAACAAATATCAAATATTCCAACAAGACTAAAACTAAAACTCAAATCAAATAGTTATAATTGCGAACCTAGTCTGAAGTGGGTAGAGTACTAATAATTTGATATAGTTATAATGTATAGTTATATATTAAATAACTAATATCTAATATTTAGGAAGGATAAAGTTATAATTATTATCGTCTTATTGGGTTATTTGTTTACCTAATAACCTAATAATAAAACTGATATTGAACCAATAACCCAATCACTTTTTTTATAAACCCATTAAAAACCTAATAATCTAATATACATGCACTAAGAAACCTAGCTTGTCTAAATTTCTCCTAGTTCCTGATTTATACTTTCTAGGTCAACTAGACAAAAATTCATGCTTTATATTTCGAATGGAATATTCTCAGTTTATAAATATTGCACTCTCCATAAACATGTTAGTTTTTGAGCTATTCAGTATTTAGTAAATTTTAGCTTCATGCATATTTACTTGATAGTAGACTAAGCACCAAGTTGGACTAGGGTTCAGCGTACCCTCAACATCCAAGAACTACGTGCCAACATATGCTTAGAAGTTGCCTCTGTTAGGCATTAGATTTTAGTGATCACGCCATAATCATGACTTTATACCCTTGACATGGTATATTGGGTCTGCTCGATGGGGTGTATACATCGAACTCCACGTTTAGATCACATGGTTTATGTCGGTTAAAAGTATCTCCAAGAATTAGACTCTTACTGCATTAACCATGTTTTGAACAGTTACCTCAGTATGTAGTTCAACATGTTACCTTCATGATTAGTATTTGGTCATTGCATCTAGTTTAGTTTTCAGATATACTTTAGTAAAAATAAATTTATCCTAGTTCAGATTATATCATTGCTCAGTTATGCATTGTTCAACTTATATTCTTTGTTTAACTTTTGCATATCTATATCTTGCATGCTCAGTATATGATGTAGGTTCAAACACTCATCTTCCAAATTACGCTTAGATAGATTCTCTATTCGACTTCAAAAACTTTAGTGGTGAGTCCTATTGAGGAAAATACACATGCTTTCTGTTTTGGTCTTTACTTTGAGTTTTCTCTATTTTTAGAGTTAGCTGGGGGCATGTACCAGCAACTCAACTCAATTGGAGGATTTCCAGGCATCGTTGTAGATTTAACTCAAGTTTATAAGTGTTGTTTCAGTCATCAGTAAACTCTTATAATTTATATTTACTTTCAGAGTAGTTGGAGTTTTCCCCATTTTACATATCCACTATGTTTAGATTTTGTATAGTATATGATTTACTTATATATATTTTAAGCATGCTGGATATATGTGAGACACATGGTTAACTTGGGGTCACTTGTGATCCTAGGTCCCATGTTACATCTAGGGGTAGCCTAAGGGAGTGACAGGTAAGATGCACTATTTTGTTGGTTTTAAAGTGGTGCAATGTAATGCTGAGATATTGTTTCTCAAAAGAAGTATGTGAGAGAAATTTTAAACACGTTTAAGGTGTATATTGCAATTCAACCAACATTCCAGTTGAGTTTGGCTTGAAACTAAGCAACGTCGTAGTTGAAAGAAGGTAGACAGCATGACTTACATGCTCATTGTTCGTAGTTTAATGTATGTAGCTGCTACAAGTCCACCATCATGTATGTTATTAGTCTTTTAAGTCGATATATGGAGTGACCAACAGAAATGAACCTCTTAGCGGCGAAGAGAATTCTCTGTTACTTGCAAGCAACAAAGGATTTTGGAATTTTCTATAGGAAAGGAGAAATTTCAGATTTATCTGACTTCACTTATAATAATTATGCAGGGAATCAAGATGAGTTAGGAGAATCCTTTATGAGTTGCAGTTCAAGACAGGAAAAGAATCTACACTGTTTTGCGACCAAAATTCTGCCACGAAGTTGTCAAAGAATCTGTGAATCATGAGAAAAGAAAACACATTGAAGTGAAATATTATTTTCCTAAGAGATCTCACTAATGAGGGAACATTAGAGTTGTAGTACTGCCAAAGTGAAGATCAATTGGTGGACATTTTTCACAAAGCCTCTCAGATTTGTACATTTCCAAAAGTTGAGGAGGTTGATAGGTATTAACACAGTGGAAGAGTTGAAGTAGCTAAAGTTAACCAGAACCTTTAGAGCTTTTAGTCTAAGGGAGAATTTTAATAAATAAAGTCTTGTTACAGCTTTGTCGTAGTCTTTAGGAGAGCAGTTTATCATGGATTTGTTTACTATTTTTTAGGATTAGTATTTGTTATGGTTCCTACTTTCTTGCTTAATGTTTTTATATCTTTATGCCAATAAAATCTATACCTGCGGAGTACAAAATATAGTTAGAAAAGGAGTTCCTTTTATTTTCAGCGTATTGACTCTTTTCTCCATTTTTTGGTTTCTTAAAATTCTTCTTTGTGGATATGTTTACGACCCATCCTCGCTAGTCACAAATAACTAATAGAAGCTATGGAAAGAGTCGAATAGAAACGACAATCTAGCAAATAAAAAAACGACCATGAAGGTCATAACAATTTTTTTTTGGTACTCTTTCTTCACCACCCTACAACTCAATTTGGCTAGAAACTAACAAAATCAAAAGTTATAAGAAAAACTATAAATTTCTTCATATACGATTTGTCCAAATCATAGTAAAATCAATATATAGATTGAATTCATATGTACCCATATGTATTTTGTTAAGAGACAATAGGTTATTAAATTTTGATGATTCTTTATTAGAAGTAGTATAAAGTAACCTTGCCAATAGCCTGGTATACTTTAATTTCTATCCGCACTATTCAATAAATGTTAATGATCCAAACATAATTGATACATTAACATTAAATGTTAAAATTAAAAATATAAATAGTAAGGATACTACTGGGAAATTAGTCATAATATACGGAACCAAGACATATGAGCACATCTAAACCCAATCTATATCATGGTTTGACTGCTAACTATACAATTCCTATGTGAAAAAATTCTAATGGGGGAACTGTAGACTCAACTACTTTATTATTTTTAGTAGTACACCATTTGTTAACAAGCATGTTTAACTACTCCTTTTGGTCATCTAATTTTCATGTGTATTCAAACCATTTAAAAATTTCTATGTTACATTTTAATCTTTTCATATCACTAAGTCATTTATTTCTAAAGGTTAATCTTTCTGATAAAGAGTATCTTTGTACATACCATTGTTTTTTAATAGAATTTCCTTGACTTTTCCAAAGTTTATCTAAATATTTTATATCTGGTTCAAAAGGTTCATCTAATCTAATCATGCATAAAACATCCTTTATTTCTTTACTAGTAGTGGGATTAGTAGACTTTATCGGTTTAGAATTTTTAATTTCATATTCTACTTTGGGAATAGTTTCTGAGAATTCTATCCCTTTAACTTTTCATCTATCACTTCTAAGGATATTTCCTCCTTCTCCTTTGTTATGAAGATGATGGTCTAGAAATGAAATTCTTTTACTTGAAGAGATTTGATCATAAGAATGGGATTTTACAAATTTTAAATCTATGGATCCATCAGGAAATTGAATTACTTGATCAATATATAGATTATCTTCTTTCATTTATGGCTCCGTTATGGAGTCAAAATGTCAATCATCTTTTGTTAATGTGTCATCCCATTTTATTATTTTTGGGGCAAAGGTATTATTATGGTTATGATTTGCTTCTATGAGCATGGTAACTCCTTTATTACTTACTATTTTAGCCCTAGGGGCTAAGGTAGTTTTCATTAGTCTATAATATACCCTATATATTATGGCTATTTCTCTAGTATTAGCTTTACTGTTCATATTTTTAGTTTTAACATTTAAAGTTAATGGATCAATTATGTTGTGATCATTATTATCTATTGAGTATGAGGATAACAGTTAAAGAATGTCGAGTCATTGGCAAGGTTACTTTGTAGTACCGTTAATAATGAATCATCGAATATTATAAGATATTGTCTCTTATTATGTATTACCAAATTTCAAGATAATTTAATAAATAAATAATTATTATACTAGAAAAAATTATTATAAGAAACCATCATTTTCGAAAATGCAATACGAAGAAATGAGTTTCTATCTCATACTTCGCATTCGAGAAGAGAAATAGCTCAAGAGAACTTCCTTTTCGGATATGAAGTATGAAGAAAACTTTTGGATTAAATACATAAACAAAATGTAAGTCTAAAAAGATTTCTTTCAGATAACACATCTGAAAAGCAGAAAGGACAATATCAAAATTCCAAAAATCCAGTGACATTAGTGACAATCCTCTAGAACATCGAAGTATAAAAACATGTACTACATAGTCTATGAAAAGGAAAGATAGGAAAAGAGCATAAGCATAAGAGAATTTTGGAAAGCAGTGTAACAACCAAGCAACTACCTCAAAAATTCGAGTACTCTGCTAGCAACGAAGACCACCAACTACCTATTCCTAGCTCAGAATCTACACAATGAAGGTGCAGAAAAGGTAATGTTATAATACATAAACACATACATGTACTAAACGTCATCGACAAACACTAACATTAGTTTATGACACGGGTTTGTTTTATACTGACTTGTTTAGTACTAAATCATGTATTTTAATACACTTATTTATAGATCCATATTAGAAACTCAAAATAATATTGTATCGGTTCAAGAAAACATCGAAATAAAGGTCAAGCTATGGATTGTTAATAAACCAAGTCCATCACCACTTAATCACTTATCACCTTATATTAGTACACCTGATCTTGGTTGTATATACGCATCTAATCACTATATTTTATCCATGATCTAGCTAAGTTCTGAGTATAATCTTATAAATATAAATGTGTGTATTGTATATTTGTTGTGATAATCTTATAGACATGATTAAATTGATTTTAGGCCAAAACAACAAGTAAGGACCTAAAAGATGGATTCAAATGCAAAGAAATGTGTCCCACGCACAAAAACATAGCCAAAGTGGATGCAAGAATGGAGTTCGCAGCGAAGGTACACCTCGCTATGAGCCCATGTTGCACCTATTATGATATAAAATTTTGAAACTAAAAATTTATGCGTGAATTTACTATGCATGAAGGAGGAAGGAGTCCAAAATGAACTTTGTATTGTGCCCATTGGGATATGTGATCGGGTCCACGCCACGACCCTCTAGTTTCATGGACTGATATGACCAAATCAAAGTATAGTTCAATTGGATTATGAATTCAACCTTACTACTACAAATAAGTTATTAAGATGACATTTTAGGATTACACATTATTTTAAAAGGTTATAAATCATTTTTTAGGGTTAGAGATTATTCATAATACAGAATATTCATTATTCTTACCTTTTAAGGGTTCAATTATTGTTTTCTAACTATTGTGGAATGGACAAGATTCTCTTGCAAGAGCCATATTAATCAAATGTTTTATTTACTTTCTTTTATCATGTTCTTTAATAGTTTAAATTACTTTAGTTATTATATGCAACTAGTTATTAGTAGAAAACTCATAACTAGGGTTATGGATCTTAGAGCTTGTCTGACATTGATGCTAAAAACTAATTATTTTCATAAGCACTTTTTTAAAATAGCTATTCAGAAAAGTGTTTTTGAAAAAGAAAAACAATTTATGTTTTGCTAATTCATTTCAAAACTGTTTTTATAAGAAAATTTTGTTTGACTTATCTTTTTCTAAAAGTGTTTTTTAGAGTCAAATTACATCTAAGGACAAGTATCAATGTATTTTTAATATTATGATTATTTTATAGATTAACAAAATAGTTTAAACATCTATTAAAAGAAATTAAATTTAATGTTTATTTTTATTAAATTAAAATGTTCATATTCAATTTTTCAGTCAATATTATACATTTTTGAAGGGTTGAAATATTTAAATGATATTATTTTTCTCTTTTTCTATTTTTACAAAAGTGTTGTTACCTTCATTTATATATATATA
>NC_028641.1:68368527-68417838 GCF_001406875.1 Solanum pennellii
TATATATACATATATATATATATACATATATATATATATATACTTCCGAACTATTCTAAATTATATTTAAATACCTTTCGTTATACTTTTGGGACACCAATGCCCTTATCGTTCAAATTTTGGGTTGTGTATATCCTTTTAAATAAAAGAGAGACACGTGTCACAATCTAAACAACCTTTCAAACAAAAAAAAGTTTTTATGCATAATTTAAAAGTTCACCCAAGACCCACCGAAACAAGTATAACCCAAAAAAAAAACCAAAAGATCCACGCCCAAATAAACTCATTCTCCCTTTGTTCATTATTCAACCATCGAAACACCCCCAAGAAATAGTTCAACACAGAAACTCCAACACAGCATTCTTCTCCGACGGAAGTTCCAAAAAAAACGGCCAATACCTAATTATAACCGAACCCCCTTCCCCTAAGTATATATGTTCTTCTCTTATGTAATTGATAAACCTGATGAAGGTAGCACAAAAGTGAGACAATAATAACATGTTTGATTTCAAGAACGATAGGAAGATGGATAAAGGAGAGAGAGACATTCATTTATTTTGATCTCTTGAGATGTTAGTGACATATTTTGATTACTAAATCATAACCAGCTACTAAAAATCGACAACACCCAATTGTTTATAATTTCTACATTTACTAAGGAAAAAAATATATAAATTTTGTGATTATACATCCATTTGAAGTTTGTTGGTTCAGTTCGTCGGTGAGATTGGGATACCGATGAAGGAGAGACGAGTTCAAGATGACCATGTTTTATGTTGGCCGAAGGGTCATTGCGTCACTGATTCGCTGGAGCAAGGAAGACTGAGTTAGTTAGCAATAAGAAGTGATTTGGTTTATGGAGCGAGGGAGGCTGAGTTTAGTAGCAATAAGAAGTGATTTGGTTTGTGAAACTTCGTCGAAAAAGATGAGTTGCGGCAGTGTATTAAGTTCCGACGAGGAGGTGGTAATTGGTTGTAGTTGGTTGATGGAACAATGAAGAAAAGAAAAATGGAGTTTCTTTGGGATTGGGTATTTTAGGTTTTTTCTCATGTTATAATATCTGGTGCGTTTTTGGTGGGCATTTTTGTTATGAATTAAAAAAAATTGTATAGACCGTTGATATTATGACACATGTCTCTCTGTTAAATTTTGAGTTACTATTCTTTGACATTGACCACTTTATCCCAATTGAGGGTGTAGTTTGGGCGACATTAAAATTTTAGCACCTTTGTCATGGAGTGTAGTTACGAGATTTATAGTTTGTAGAAATTTATTAAGTAGTTGCTATTTTTTATATTACATTGATTGTTGTTTTGTTCGTTTTAATTTCCCATAGTTTCTGACTTATACTAGGAGTCAAGAATCTCCCCTTGTTCCTTTTGATCCGGAAATTGAAAGAACAGTCAGATATATGAGGTCCATTTTATAATGGGTGATCAGAATAATCAAAGAGTAGTAGATAAAGAGGTTATTGGAAAAGTATATGCACAGCAGAAGCATATTTGAATCTTACTGTTTACATGAATAATAGATAACCCACATTTATGCTACAACACATATAATATGCTATAACACACAAACTTACTGGAACTTAATTCAAGAATTACCTCTTGAAGCATGAGGACAAACCTTGAAGCGAATCTACAAGATAGACAATAACTATGGTTTTCCACAATGATACAACGTTTACATCCGAACTCTCTCATTGGGTGGGCAAGTATTAATATAAACCTTCAATCTTTCTAAGAATCCCTAATTATAGAAGTTTCTTCCTAATTCAAAGAGGAGAACCAAAACACACCGTAATTTTTGCCAACCGAAAAATGCACGCTAGTTTTCTTTCTAACAGAAAACTAATATCTCTCCCCTTTTTCCTCTAGAATTAGGGTTCTGAGTTTAGTTAAATATGTGCACTATAGGAACCACATAATTAATTATTGAGGGCGCCACCACAAGAAAGAACTTCCTTTTAAATTTATTCATTTCTAAAACTATCATTCGTCTTTCATAAAAAGATGTGACTTTTATGAAAAGTTGTGACTTTAATAAAGAGTTGTGACTTTTATGAAAAGTTTTGTTTTTTTATGAAAAGTTGTGATTTTAATAAAGAGTTGTGACTTTATAAAAAGTTGTGACTTTTATGAAATGTTTTTAAGCAATTTTATGAAAAGTAGTGACTTATATGAACGTTTGTGAACTTTCCGAAAGGTTGTAGCTTTACCAAATAGTTGTAACATTTCTGATAAGGCACAATAAACAGTTGTTCACACTACCCTTTGTTGTCTATAAATAGAGAGATTTCTTTTCCTTTCATTTTAAAACAACAAAAATTATGATCTTCTTCTTCTACATCCAGAAAGTTAAATATTCATGTACTTTGCTCCTGTTGAATGACTTACTGACACCATTGTTTTTTTACCAATATGTTGGTGAATAAAATTGTTTCATCGTGAGAGAATGTAATTCTTAAACCTCTGGTTTTTAAGGTAAACAGTTTTTCTAATGAGACATTGTGCATTGAGTTGACTAAATTTTTTCCTTTCTATTTCATTCTATTTTTACATATCTTGGTATGTTTTCTTACCCTCATTAGTTTATGCTTATAATATTAATTGTTGTTTTTGAGTACATATTTTAAACTCTTCTTTTATGTTTCTGCAAAATTATTGTCTCTAGTTATATTGAACATATACGCATATAGTATGTATATTCATTGTGCAAAAAATAATTATTGTACTCAGTTCTAAGAATTTATATTTTGATACTATTTTAAATTTTATAACTTGAGTTTAGTATATATAAGCTTATATATTGTCTATTTTTACATACATGTGAAATTTCTCACTTATATTCTATGCAACTTAAATGTTCTATATACTACGAATTGCCTTTGTATATATATTCTTATTTTCTTTTTGTTCTTCTAATATTGATTAAAGAACCAACAATTTATTATTTTGTGAATAATTCATTCATTAAAAGTTCTTGAGTTATGTGATAATGACAAATAATCAAATTCATATTGGAATATTGCTAATATTTTTTAAAAACCCTATTTTTCTATTATTTTTAATATATGGATATTAATAATAAAAATTAATTTCAAAGTCAATGCAATTATTGTTTATATAAAAATACGAAATATTTACTAAAATGAGTGTTTTAAGTTGGGAGTACTAGAGTAATTTAACATTTAAGCTAGTGAGTCCATGCTTTTTAAGTTATAATGTAATAATTTTGTTTATAATTATAATATATGTGATTAAAATCAACTATACATTGAAAACAACTATTTTAAACTAAGTTAAGAAATCAAGTGTATCCCACATTATCATAATTTGTAATCAATATTCATTAATTTAGTTTAATGAAAGAGAGAACCCTCACACCATGAATCAACAAACAATCCTTTTTGTACTTATCATGAGTCCAATTTGTTCATGTATCTTAAGCTTAAGGTTCCCCATCTTACAATCACTTACTTTTTCACACTACATCGGTGAAATTGATGGATTCCTAATGACAATTAGTTCTTCCAAGAGACACTTGCCCGTTTCAGAAATAAATCTTCAATTTTCTTTACCCATTCCTCTTTCTCTAGGGGAAGAGGTTCCTCGTCTTCAAACTAGAATATTCAAGGAAGTGTTTCTTTGACTGAAACATGTTCCTTTTCTTCTGGAGGAGTGAGTTTATTATGATCATTGTTGTCCTTTATACGAGGATTAACACTCATCGTAATCAAACCCCTCCTCATTTGACTCCTCTTCATCAGATTCCTCTTCATAAGACTCCTCAACATTCTTATTCCTTGACTTGTCCACAGAACGTGGTCGAAGAAGTATGTTTGGTCTTTGTTGTGTTTTTTCCACAAAACGGGGTCGAAGAAGTATGTTTGGTATTTGTTTTGGTTTTCACCCTCAACAACAAGTTGAGGTACAATAACTACATTAGGGCCACTTTCATCCTCCAAACTGTGAGATATTTTCTCACAAGTTCCTGGAATAAACTTTCTCCACTTGTCACCTCTAGAAAGCTCCACCATTCTTCATTTCCTTCCTACCTCTCCAATATTTTCAACAACTTCACAGTCCTCTTCAGACTCCACGTCATCACTTCGAAGAATCGGGACTTTGTTCTTTTAACCCTGAATAGTAGGTGGAGGACTGCCCAATGGGATATTCATACGAAAGCCCATTTCTCATGAGTCCCATTGTCCACACATTCATTTTTCATAACCCCATTCACAAGTAGTGTATCTCAATGCGGTAATGGGACGTTTACAATTTTGAAAAAACCATCATGAAATAAAGTCATCCCTTGAATTCGTATGAATATGCACCTGAGTCAAATTACACAATCATTATTACACTAATAATTTATCAGAAAATAATTAAGTTTGTCTTAAACTTCCAAAATGACAAATATTTTTTTATTTGGAAGTTAAAGATGAAATTAATTATTTTATGATAAATTTTTAGTACACTAATGATTGTGAAATTTGACTTAAGTGCATACTTATGGATTCAGAAGATGGTTTTGTTTCAAAATGGTTTTGTCGAAATTGTAAGAGTCCCATTACAAAATTGGTTACACAACTTGTGAATGTGGGTGTGAAATATGGGTGAACGATGCGACTCACGAGAAATGGCCTTTCTTTGGGGATATCCATTGGGGAGTCCTCCACTTACAGTCCGGGGTGAAAACAATAAAATTTTGATTCTTTTAAGTGATTACGATGAGTCTAAAGAGTACTGTGAAGTTGGTGAGGATATTGGAGAGGTTGGAAGGAAAAGAAGAATGGTGGAACGTTCTAGAGGTAACAAGAGGAGGAAGTTCATTCCAGGAACTTGTGAGGAAATATCTGATAGTTTGGAAGAGGAGAATGATCATGATGTAGTAATTTTACCTCACCTTGTTATTGAGGATGAAAACCACAACAAAGACTGAATATATCTTCTTCGGCTACGCTCTATGGACAAGTCTAAGAATAAGAATTATAAGGAGTCTTGTGAGGAGGATTCTGATGAAGAGGAGACAGATGAGGAGGGGTCTGAGAGGAGTGTAAATCCTCGTACAAAGAGGATTGAGGTGATTATAATAAACTTACTCCTCCATAATAGAATGAAAATGTTTCTGTCAACGAAACACTTCATTTAATATTTTTGTTTGAAGAAGAGGAACCTCTTCATCCAAAGAAATAATAATGGGAAAAGAAAATTTCAGAACTTTTTTCTGAAATTGGCATGTGTCTCTTGCAAGAACTAATTGGCTTTACGAATCCAGCAGGTATGCTGATACGGAATGAAAAAGTAAGTGACTGTCAGATGGGGAACCATAAGCTTAATCTAGATGAACATATTGAACTCTTCGCAATAATTTCTAAAATCCTACTAAGTGTATGAAATTATTCATTAACTAGAAATTTAAATTTAGAAAAACAATACTAGTAAAAATAACTGATAAAATGGTGGACAAAGACATATAAAGATTAAAAAATAAATGATGTAACACTATGTAGATAACTATTTAAGTTGAATCTTGATTGTCCATCTACCTTTTACAGATTCACTAAATCATCTTTGTGTTTTCAAGAATAGGCACATTATACTCTTGATATGTCTAAAAATCTAAGAAACGAGAAGGGGGGTTGGGGGAATAGAATTTTTTTACAAAGATAATAGATTGAATCGTGATATCTAGTATCAAACTATAAAAATACTCAAATTATAATAAGAAGACAAATCACGTTATCGATAGCACCAAGTAATTCTTGTTTGGTTTAATGATTCATTGGTTATTAAACACTAAAGCCAAGTCTTGGATGTCATATACTTGCATCTACAATAGACGCAAATAAGCACAAATATATATTATTATTATTGGAGTTGTAAATAATATTTCAATATATTAAAATAATCATAGGAATAACAAATTAAATACCATATTGTGTATGTTCCAAGATATAGGCAAGATACATTATGAGGTATTATGGACACATCTAAAGCCTTGAGAGCCTTTTGAATCTAGGTCATATTGTTGTGTCAAAAATTATTTCACATTAGATTAGAAATCCAAAGTGTAGTATATAGCTCCCTATCATTAGATAGAGTTTAATATGGATTAAATTAACATAATCAATTAATGAAAACTAATATTATATTCCTTAAATTTAATATTAGCAATATAAATTATTGGGATGGAAAAGAAAGCCTTTGATTAAGACATCAGGAGAATTTGGATATCTCCATCTCCAATTTATTTGAAAATCAAAGATACATCAAAGAGGAGGAAACAAATAGAAGAAAATGTAGAAATGACGGAGAGGAGCTTACAAAGGATGTCTTCAATAACCCTCATGACTTGGTACCTCATTCAAAATTATCTTCGAAACCACTACATCCACTAAAAGATACCTCTACAAAATTAAAAAAATTAAATTAAATATCGATAGAATTTGAAGGAAATAAGGATGTAAATGGAGGTAGCTAATTACTTCTGTGAGCGGAGAAAGAATAGAAGATATCGGAGGTAGGTGTGATTCACCCACAACCTAAAGAAATGGAAAACCAGGGCAATGTTAATTTGTGGAGATGGAGGAGGAGACAAGGAATGTAGAAAGTATGCGAAGACAGTAGGAGGATAAGAAAGAAGCAATTCTTTGTAAGAGATTTTATAAAGCCCTAGCCAATTCTCTTAATGGACTGGGCCTGGATACTGTTTTTTTTTTTGCTTTTTGTTTATTTCATTTGGGCTTCTTTATCCATTTTTTTCATAATTTTTTATAAAGGGTCGTTAAGTTCTATCAAATTTATCTAAAAATATAAAAATTAAATTAAATTATATAACAAAGATAGAAATTTTTGATGTGAGTACTGTTATATAACACCAACGCTTCAATATATAATTCAGATACACCTTGTGGAAAATTAATATCACATTTTAATTGCAATAATCAAGTGAATTATCAGTTTTCTATAACCTGCATAGAAAAATAGTGTAGGAACTCATGTAACACCTGACAACTCTACTCATCGTAAGTATATGAGTTTTAACAAGACGATTTCATACTTGCACATGTGTTTAAGGTCTTTGACCAAGCGTATAAAGGGAATCAGATGTTATTTAGGGTAATAAGGGAACTTTAACACCAAGAAAAAAAGCGCTTGTATCAACTATAATTTCACATGAGTACATATAAGGTTAAACTTTGAACAACTATATCTCTTAGAATATTAAGATTTAGGTGATCCATAACTTATCAAATTAAAGGTCTATGAGTCTTCTTTCCAAAGTTTCCAAGTTTGCATCAATCCAAGATGAGTAAAATGGTATGACTGATTTACGAGAGACACTCTAACCTGGCAAAAGTTCTGTGATGACTCTGTGACAAAGAGTGAATATGTACCTCATTGTTTGCTAAAACAATAAAACCCTCTTATTCACTCCAAAATTTCTTGTCTCATGAACTTCGAGAAATACCAAGGGTATGGTTCTTCTTTTAAGATTTTTCTTCACTATTTGTCACTAAGGTATGTAAGACTTCAATAATAATATTCTTTTCGCTCTCATGCCTAAACTATTTTCATATATAAGCAATTATGTTTAAATATAGGGTTTTACCCAATATTTTTCAAGCTATGATTCTTATGAAAAAGTTCATGTTTTTATCAATGATTTCTTAAACATATTAATGAACAAGTTCAGGTTACGTGCCTTGAAAGTTTTTCTCGAAAACTTAATTGTCTAAGATATCATAAATGATAAGTTTTGTAAAATATATGATAGGACATACTTTGTGCTATGAATTAAAAATAACATATAGAAAGAATAAAACCCACATGATCAATTATCTTACAAAAACATATATACACAAAGATTTTATGATGATGCTAAAATCTTGTACAAAGTTATCATACATTATTAAAAACTTTATTCCTTACGTTCCCATCTACATTAATGAATTGTCTCATTTTGTCTTTATTTATCTCTTTTCACCTAAACTTGAAGCACTTGTTTGAACCATAAGTTTTTACATTTATATGTAATGATCGGGTTTTGTCGTTATAGAAATGCTAATGGAGAAAATTGGGACTGGAAAAACTTTTTTATGGTACTAGGAATTTTCCATCCTCGTCAACATTAAGAGGAATTTAGAATTATCACGGTTTAAGGAAATTCGGTAGCAATCAGACATATTAAATGTTTGTTTGATTACATAATCGGTTAGATAACTCATTAGAAAATCTGTGTGACTTTACGAAATTGAATTTGGATAAGTATATCATCGGGAATTTATTTTGGTGTTAAGGGAATTTTCTTAGCGTAGTGAGTTCAGATGTTGTTTTAAAAAGGGAAGAGTTAAATTCCCTTAAGGAGCTCACTACCTCGCTTCGTGCCGCTACAACGATTTTCATGCCGCTGCAGCGACGATGCTATAGCGGAAGGGGTGTCACTGTAGCGGGCGAGGCAGAGATAGAATGAAAGGATTTTGGGATTTTTCAAGGGAAGCTCACTGGTTCACTTTGTGCTGCTGCATTGGGATTAGTGTCACTCCAGCGACACTACTACAACGGGATGGGAGCCTCTGTAGCAGGATGATGGGTTTAAAATTTGTGAATAAAACCCTTACACAACCTTATTTTGTACTTTTTGACATTTTTGAGCTAAGAGACGACCCTTGGGCTATTCCAAGTATATTTCCACCATTCTTAAAGCTAGATGTAAGCTTTTCACTCCCTCAACTCATTTTTTGATAGAATGTTTTATAATGGGTCAATATTGATGGGGAAGGATTTTTCGAAGAATTCTATGGTGGAATTAACCTTAATTGACTAGTTTGGGTCATGGGTTTTGAACTAGGGTTCATAGATTGTAAGTTTTCTGGGAATTTAGTGTTTACTTATTGATTTCCGTATATAAATTGGTGATTGTATACCACGAACAAGCAGAACGAATCTGAAAAGGGAAGGATCAAGTTGTCCACAGTTTCAAGCTTATTTCGAGTAACAATATCCTTGACCCTTAACTATGTTCCAACATAGGACTCTAGCTTAGTGGATCCGCCTAGATAGCTATGTACGAAAGATTACACCTTAGGCAAGTGATAACCCTCTCTTTTCGGTGTGGGAGTAGAACATCTATTCCATGTAGCTCTTATGGTCTCATGTCAATTATTGCAACCTTTTTCCTAATGTAAAAGTAGATGAATAAATGAAACGTATGAACTCTGACAAGGGCTTTCTTCAGGGGTTCTACATAGTGTGAGGGAGGGTATGGGACTTCTTTTACACATTGCACTTGTGGGATCCTAAGAGATAGTTGTAGTAGTGTTCTTTTGTGATTATGTTTATTACAACTTATATATGTTAAGCCATGTATGATCTTTTTGAATATGGCAAGTCATGATGAAATATAAGATTATGAATGAATGCATGAAGTAGCTTGCTTAATGTGATACTTAGATTTGTATAGCGTTGTGGGATTATATTTTTTGCATTGCACAAGTATTGTTTGGGTTGCCTACATGTTGAGACGATATTATGTTGGGATGGCTTATGATGCTTAACTTATGTGCACATTTGTTTTACTTGATAAAAAACATGTTTTGACTAAAATGTTCTTTTACGAATGTTTCACTAGTTTTTATACATAAAAGTCATACTTAGTTCGTGTGATGTACCAACGCATATTTTCTTCCCTTTTCCCAAACAATGTAGGTTCGGGGCATTGAGGATCCAAGGCCATTTCTCAAGGATACTTGGAATTTTTATTCCAAGTTGGTGAGTCCTCAGTTCCGAGTACAAGACCCTTATGTCCTAGCTTTTAGTTCTTTGCTTATGTTAGAAGACGTTGTTGTATTTCCTATTTCTAGACTCCATATGTTGTGACAAAGTTAGTTTCTATTTTCATATATGAAGCTAAATTGAAATTCCAAAGAAAAAGTTTTAATTTTTTGACATTTTTATTCTATGATACGTGCTATGATGTATGCTAAGGGCTTGTCTATGACCTCTTCGGGGACGAGGATGCCAGTTACGACTAGGGGGTGATTTTCGGTCATGAAAAATTATTACATCAAACTCTTGATTAACATATTTTTACTTCAATATAATGATCAAAAGAATAAACATAACCAAAAAACTTTCAAACATAACTAAAAATAAAAATTAATCGTAAAATAATGACCGTATAAAACATACAAGGATATTTTTAATAATAAAATGAAACAGAAGAGAAAACATCAAGTCCACGGAATGCACGATGTTCCCTTAATGAAATTATTTCATTCGAGTGCCCGAGGTTTAAAGGAGTAGATCCTCTCACGATAGAACGATTTTATTCTCTAGTGTGTTGATTAGAAATAAAATAGTGTCAGTGAGTCACTCAACGGGAGCAAAGTACACAAATATTTAATTGTGCAGAAGAAGAAGAAGTTGAGGATTTTCATTGTTTTAAAATGAGAGGAAACCTCTCTATTTATAGACAACAAAGGGCATTGTGAAGAAATGCTTATTGTGTCTTATCAGAAAGGTCACAACTCTTTGAAAAAAATCACAATCTTTCATAAAAGTCATAATTTTTCATAAAAGTTGCAACTCTTCATAGAAGTAGCATCTCTTCATTAACGTTGCAACTCTTCATAAAAGTCGCAACTCTTCATAAAAGTCGCAACTTTGCATAAAGCCGCAACTTACATGAAAGTGAAGGCTAATTCTAAAAATAAATAAGTTAATAAGAGAATTTTAGTTTGTGGTGGCGCCACATAGGCGGGTTTAGGGTTCTCTTTTATATAAATTCTAGTCTTTAGTCACATGCGTTGCACAAATACCCTATCAATTAATATTGAGTTTTAAAAAGGAAACAAGTATTAAATATATAAATGAGATAAAGTAGATTATTATTTTTTTAAATAAAAGAAAGAAATATACTCGTAAACTTAAAACAATGAAGGGTGATATTTATACTCCAAATTTTGTGAATCAATTGAAAAGCCAGATAATTTTACTCTATTATCAAATATAGATATGGAACCATATAGTTATTCATTGGTTACTTGTATTACACATTTGCATGAATTTTAATTTTTTCAATTTAATTGTTACCATAAAAGTGAGATTCAACCTTATTATTTTAATTGTTAACATAAAAGTGACATTACTACGAAGACTTTCAGAAAGGCAATGTCTCAACAATACTATAATATGTGTTGAAACTAATAAATACATTTCTTAGAGGATGAAAGTCTGTCAAAGAACCAACAAAAATTGAAATCCAAAGGTTAAAAATAGAAAGTATCACATAACATATAAAATTGAGCAATACCTCGAGAGTACATTTCAAAATTATTACAAATTCATCAAAAAAATAGATATAAAAAAATATTCAAGGGCACAACATATTAACAAGACCACAAAAAAATAAAATAATAGTCGCGTAAACCTTTTCTAGTTTAGATAGAAAGCACACTGAGGCTAAGCAAATCAAATACCATAAAATTAACAAAAGAAAAATGATACTCAAAGAATACATCAAAATCACTAAACATTAAGAAAGAAGAATTAAAAGCACATAGCACGAATAAAAAAAACCACACAAAATTAACAAATTGCATTACAGATTATCAACACAATTTGACGAAAACAAGATCAAAAACTTGAAGAAAATATATTTAAATACAATTTAAACATTCAAGATTAAACAAATAAAGTAATAAAAAAGAGAAAACATAAAGCTTCAATATGAAAGAAATAACCTTTAGTGTCTTTGCTACTTCTTGTATATCTTTAATTTTCCCTATTAACAACAAACAGTGACAAGAAATAATCAATGACACAAGTCCCAAGCCAAAACTAAATTGATTTTTGATAAATAAGAATTAATATACACATTTATTAAGGAAATTGCAACTTTTGGTCTTTGCTCTTCATTGTAACTATTTCCCAATGAATTTGAACCATTGTGTCTCGAGGCATGAATTTAAATAAAATTACTATTTAATATTAAATTAATTTGATATTGATATTTTATTTAGTTTAGAGATAAAATAAGGACAGAATGGTAGTTCAACTTTTAAGTTAGGATCTTCTCACTTATAATAATATATGATATGATGAGTTCAGTCTTGTTGAGTTGAGTCATGTATGTTCTTTAGGTTCTCCTTTCAAGTCTATGTTTGTATTGTTTAATACTCCAACTCGCATACTCGTACATTCAATGTACTTATGTCAGTTGGCCTACATCGTATTATGATCTAGACGCAAGGTAACGAGGATTGACATCCAGCACACCGTTGATCCAGTTGAGCACTCCAGAGTCAGGGGTGAGCCTCCTTACATTCCGGAGGACTCTTTTACTTGTTTTCTAGTATCAGATCATTAGGATGTTGTGAAGTCTTTCCCAACATCCATCTTAGTCATGTTAGAGGCTTCATAGACAATCAAATGTTAGTCATTGGAGTCTTTTCAGTAGTATCTCTTATTGTTAAGACTTGGATTGCCAGTTTTTGGCCAAGTTGAATGTTTCAGTTTAAAAAACATTCTCAGTATTTACATTCTTTTCAGTTAAGTTTATGATTGTTTTCTTCCGCTGAGTTAAGTAAGCCAATACAAGGGTTCGCTCAAGGCAACATTGGTCATCGAGTTCCTATCCCGCCCAGGGTGTAGGCTAGGGGGTGATAAATTTGGTCAATATCAATATGATTTCTATATTAGGCTTCCAAATAAGAAGGAAAATAACTACAAGTTTTTTTCAAGCAAAGGAATAAGAGATCTTCTTGATGGCAATATACAAGCAAAAGCAGAACAAGTGCAAGATGTTTGGTATTTGGACATAGGCTGGAGTAATCACATGAGTGAGACTAAATCTTGTTTTTATTAATTAAATGAAGCCTTTCGTTCTAAAGTTAATTTTATGATTGCTCTTTTGTGGATGCAATGGTAAAAGGTGATTTTAAATTAAAACGAAGAATGGTTTTGAATAGATAATATCAAATGTACTTTATGTTCTTTCTTTAAAAAACAACTTGTTGAGTATATGAAAATTACAAGAAAAAAAGGTATTTATTCTCATTAGAAAAGTTGTTTGTAAGATTTATATTCCTATTACTGGAGCTATTACTGTTGCAAAAATGAATTCTACAAGGTTATTTCCCTTGAATATTTCGAGTATTTAATCTTATTTAAAAACAGAAGTAAAAGATTCTTCATGGTTGTGGAATTCTAAATGGGGTCACTTGTGTTTTAGTGTATTAAATACTCTCCAACAGAAAAATATGGTGATAGGCCTTCCTGAAATTCTCATCCTTTCCCGAGTTTGTGAAGAATGTGTTGTTTGTAAACATAATCGTTCTCAATTTCAAAAAGGGAAGTCGTGGAGAGCGAAGGGTCTTTTGGAGCAGGTGCATTCTGATATGTGGCCCCTTTTAAACCTATTTCTAATAGAGGTAAAAGGTATGTCATTATGGCCTTTACAAATGATTACTCTAATAAAGCTTTGGTATATTTTTTGCAGGAAAAATCAGAATCTTTTGGAGTATTAAAGAGCTTCAAGTCTCATGTAGAAAATGAAATCAAAAATTTCATAAAGACACTTCGAATTGATCATCGTGGCAAGTATTGGTCAATAGTCTTTAATGATTTTCGTGAATTTAATGAAATTTTCAGAGAGCTCCTGACTGCTTATACTACACAACAAAAAGGTGTATCACAGAGAGAATAGAATCATTCTCAATATGGTGCGGAGTTTGCTAGGAAGAGGAGGAATGGAAAAAAAATTCCTGTTAAAAGCGATTAATTGAGCATTCATGGATCTAATAGAAGTCCAACATTTGCTGTTCAAAATATGACTCCAGAAAATGCTTGGAGTGGAGGAAAACCAACTTCCAATCACTTCCAAATATTTGGTTGCATTTCTTATGCACATGTTTCATACGAGAAGAGGAAGAAGTTTGACGACAAAAGCAAAAGTGTATCTTTCTCGATGTTAGTGAAGTATCCAAGGCTTATAAATTTTTTAATCCACAAATGAAGAAGATTAATCAGTAGAGATGTTATTTTGATGGTGAAGAGAACAATTTGGGACTAGATATACAACAGTCTACTTTAATTGTATTTGACAGTGAAGTAAAAAAAAGTGGTTGAAATGCATGAAAGTGCAGTGAATTCATCTCCAATAGCTGCTGAAACTTTACCAACTCTTGCGGAAATTCACTATCTGCTGAAACTTTACCAGAAACTTTAAAAGACACTGATGCAGCAGCTCAGTCTCTTCATCGTGCTCAGAGAAAGCCCACATGGATGCTAGACCTATGGTAACAGGAATAAATGATGATACAATTACCCATTTTGCATTTTTTGCAGTTTGTGACCAGACAACATTTGAGAGTGTAATTAGAGACCAAAAATGAAGGCAATGGATGTTGAAATTGAAGATATCGAAAGGAATGATACTTGGGAGCTTGTTGATCTTCCTGAGAAGCACAAAACCATTGTTTTTACATACACAATTAATTGTATTTTTACATACATCTCAAAGTTATATTGTTATCTTTGGATACATACAGAGTTGACATCATGTTTTAAACAACTTTTCTTTATATTGCACTTCTTTTAAATTACTCTATATTGAAACTAGGTAAATTGCTCGCGCTTTGCGCGGTGGTGAACAACGTTAATAATCTAATTATGAATATTTGATAATTTAAGTGTTTTTGAGAGGGTACATCCCTACGATAAATTGTCGAGAATAGTTTATCCAAAGAAGAAATTAAATATTTTTTTAATCTTGAAAAGAAAAAGATTTGATTCTAAGTGTTTATAAATTTTGTTATTAATTCTTCATATATGCAATTGTTTCATTGTCTATATTTGTATTTTCAAAAAGTGGTACAAACATTTTATTCATCAATTGCAAGAGTATTTCTCTTATTCAAGGCGCCTACATACAGAATCTAAATATTATACATCTTATATAATTAGTTTTGTACTTTATAAGTTAATCAAAATATAATAACACATCTCTTGGAGTTTGATGAAATAACACGTCTCTCAAATAATTAGGATTAAATGATGTGTTGGCAAATCCCTTATTCAAAATCATATGCGGTCGATGACACTACTTTGGTAGCAAAAAGTCATACTTTGTTGTTTATGTATTTTTTTGGGGGGACTTTTAATCTAATGTTTATAAGGAGATAACTATTTCATTAATATTTGATTAATATAGATTCATTCTAATTTGAGGTGTAATTCATTGACTCCAACCCAACATTTGAACCACGAACGTTTGATTAAGGTTGAGTACAATAGTTACCATCCCACCACATTTCTTTGTTTTTTTGGATATTACTAATCGATTGCAAGCCGATAAGATAGAAAGTTAAATAAATAATTCTGCAAGGTAGTGTGGAACCACCATAACTTTTGAACACTCAGTACCTTCTTGGACATCCCATGGATATTTTAGACACTAAAAATTCTATAAATATCAAAATTATTTATTTTTACAAGTTTAAGAATTCTAATCTATAGGACACCTATAGTCTAGCAATGTTATACCTTGGAAATCCCATGACCTAGGCCTAGAGACTCACCTAATGAAAAGTAATTAAAATGTTGTTTCCAGGCCTAAACTAATGTCATTAACTTGATTTGGAAGTATTAGAGCCAAAACATCAAGAAACAACCAAGATGTCCGAAAACTAGTGAAATTGAACTAGTAGGTGTTCTTAGGTCTTGTGAAGGCTTGGGAGTGTCGTGTGAAGGGAAAACCTTGTAAAAAATACATTAAATAGGTAAAATAATATTTTTAGAATCGAAACATCCTGTGGGATCCCCCAAGGACCACCCTACAGGTCCTTGAGGAGGACCTAAACATTTGGTCAACAAGCTGCCCAAGGCAGCAAGCACAATGAGTGAAGGGAACATGTCCACGTCGCAATTGGCTCCACCAAAGGCCAAATGGTTGGTCCTCTTCGGGCACATTGTTGCGGACTCTTCTATCCCAAAATAAATTTTCAGAAATTTCATGGAACACCTCCGCGATGAAGACTTGTTCCGCAATGATAATTTCGAAAATACATGTCAAGTTTGACTTAAGTAAAAGGTCCATCCAAGTGAGGGGTGTTTTGGATATTTTAGGGTCTAAGTATATATTGAATTTAAGTCATTTTAAAACTATTCCCACACAAAAACAAATCCCCAACTTAAAAACCCAATTGCTCTCACTTCACTCTAAATTTTCTCTCTACACAAAACCTCCATTGAAGGACCTTGAAGCTCCAAGAAGAGGATCAATTCTCCAAGTTTCTACTCAATTTCGTGGATAAGACTTCATTAGGGTATGGTTTATTTCACTCTTGTGATTCCTTTCCCCAAGAGGTCCCTTCAAAGATGTTTTCAAAATTCCCCAAAATGTAGGGTTTTTCTCTACACATGGGTCTTCTTTGAAATATGAAATTATGAATCAATTATGATGAATTGTGATCACTTAAGGTTGTTTAGGTGTATAATTATGGATAATTCACTTGAAATTCCCTTAAACCCATGTTATTCTCCAATTTCATGAATCTTGGATTTGATACGGTGAATTGAATGAAGATGATGAATATATCAATTGTTTATATTGATGATAGTTATGTTGTTACTTAATGAATTACCTTATTTTATGTATTCATTAAGCATTGTGGGATGAATGAAGTAAGAAGTTCCATGAAGGGCAAAAAGGTATGAATGTGGATTCTTAATTAATTGAACTCATGCATGAAATATGAATTACTTAGATAGTAATGATGCTATATCTATTGTGGCGTTGTGGTGTTGATGACATGGTTTCCTCATCCTTAACCCTATACACTTGAATTAGCTATGAAGTATATATGTATGTTATGGTATGATTGTTATATGATTGAAAGGTAGTTCTCATTATAATGAATTGTTAAAGTGAAAGGTTTACTGACTTGCTAGTGTTTCTAAAGTGAAAGGATTGTTCTCACCTATGAATATTTATGAGCAATTACGACAAGATGTTTACATAAGAGTCTAGTAAAGGACAATGTGATGAATAAATAGGATTACTAAAGGGAATAGATGCTTAGACCGAAAAAGCATGTAAATGAGATGTAGGTCTCACGTTTAGTAAGTCTGGCTCCGTATATGGGTCACCTCACATTTAGCAAGTCCGGGTTCCCAATATATGTGTTGTCTCATGAGATGGAAAACCCCATGTTTAAAAAGTTAGGGTTTCTAGTAACAATCTTCTTGACCCTTAACTATGTGCCCACATAGGACTCTAGCTTAGTGGAACCACCTAGATTACTATGTGCGAAAGGTTACACCTTAGGCAAGTACTAACCGTCTCTTTTTGGTGTGGGAGTAGAACACTGGATTCCATGTAGATCTCATCGTCTCATGTCGGTTATTGCAACCTTTTTACCTAATGTAAAAGTGAATGAATAAATGAAACGAATGAACTCTCACTGGGGCTTTCTTAAGGGGTTCTACATAGTGTGAGGGAGGTATGAGACTTTTCTTATGCATTGCACTTGTTGGATCCTAAGAGATGGTTGTAGCAGTTTTCTTTTGTGATTATGTTGATTACGACTTATGTATGTTAAGCTATGTACGATCTTTACGAATATGGCAAGTTATGATGAAATAAAAGATAATGAATATATGCATGAAGTGGGTTGCTTAATGTGATACTTAGCTTTGGATAAAGTTATGAGATTCTATTCTTTTCATTGCCCAAGTATTGCTTGGGCTTCCTATATGTTGAGATGATATTATGTTGGGATGGATTATCATGCTTAACCTATGTGCACATTGATTTTACTTGATAAAAAGCATGTTTTGACTAAAATGTCCTTTTATGCATGTTTCACTAGTTTTTATGCATAGTAGCCATACTTAGTTCGTGTGATGTACTAACCCATATTTTATTCTCTTTTCCCAAACAATGTAGGTTCGGGCCATTGACGATCCAAGGTGATTTCTCAAGGATACTTGGAATTGCTCTTCCAAGTTGGTGAGTTCTCAAGTCCTAGGAAAAGACCCTTATGTCCTAGGTTTTTGTTTTTTGCTTATGTTGGAAGATATTGTTGTATTTCCTATTTCTAGACTCCTTATTTATGTAAGGTTCAAGTCCCAAATTTCTATACTTCTATTTTAGATGGTATGTTGTAACAAAGTCAGTTTCTATTTTCATATATGAAGTGAAGGTGAACTTCCAAAGAAAAACTTCTAATTATTCCACATGTTTATTCTAGATATGTGCTATGACGAAAGCCAAGGGCTTGTCTAAGACCTCTAGAGGACGAGGACGCCGGTTACGACTATGGGGTGCTCTCCGGTCATGACAAATGATTACATCAAACTCTTGATTAATATATTTTACTTCAATATAATGATCAAAAGAATAAACATAAATAAAAACTTTAAAACATGTACTCAAAATTTTTACCATAAAAGTGACTTTCATTTTTTCAATTTAATTTTTACCATAAAAGTGAGATTAAACCTTATTATTTTAATTGTTACCATAAAAATGACATTACTATAATGACTTTCTGAAAGTCAACGTCTCAACAATCCTATAATATATGTTGAAACTAATAAATACATTTCTTAAATGATTAAAAAGTATGTTAGAGAACCAAAAAAATTGAAATCCCAAGGTAACAAATAGAAAAGTATCACATAACGCATAAAATTGTGCAATACCTCTAGAATACATTTCAAAATTACTAAAAAAATTCATCAAAAAATTGATATCAAAAACACATTGAAGGATACAGTATATTAACAAGACAACGCAAAAATAAAATAATAGTTGTGTAAACCTTTTCTAGTCTAGATAGAAAGCACACTGAGGGTAAGCAAATCAAATACCATAAAACTAACAAAAATATGATATACTCAAAGAATACATCAAAATTACTACAGATTAAGAAAGAAGAATTAAAAGCACATAACACTTAAAAAACCACGCAAAATTAACAAATTGTATTACATATTATCAGTACAATTTGATGAAAAAAATTTCAAAAACATGAAGAAAATATATTAAAATACAATGAAAAAAAATTCAAGATTAAACCCAAAAAGTAATAAAAAGAAAAAACATAAAGATTCAATATGAAAGAAATAACTTTTAGTGGTTTTGCTACTTCTTGTATATCTTTTCTCTATTAACAACAAACGGTGATAAGAAATAATCACAAACACAAGTCCCAAGCCAAAATTAAATTGATTTTTGATAAATAAGAATTAATATACACATTTATTAAGGAAAATGCAACTTTTGGTCTTTCCTCTTCATTGTAACTATTTCCCAAAGAATTTGAACCGTTGTGTCTAGAGGCATGAATTTAAATAAAATTACTATTTAATATTAACTTAATTAGATATTAATATTTTATTTAGTTTAGAGATAAAATAAGGGCAGAATGGTGGTTCAACTTTTAAGTTAGGATCTTCTCACTTATAATAATATATGATATGATGAGTTCTGTCTTGTTGAGTTGAGTCATGTATGTTCTTTAGGTTCTCCTTTCAAGTCTATGTTTGTATTGTTTAATACTCCAACTCGTATACTCGTACATTCAATGTACTGATGTCAATTGTCCTGCATCGTATTATGATGTAGACGCAGGTAACGAGGATTGACATCCAGCACACCGTTGATCCAGTTGAGCACTCCAGAGTCAGTGGTGAGCCTCCTTACATTCTGGAGGACTCTTTTACTTTTTTCTAGTATCAGATCATTAGGATGTTGTGAGGTCTGTCCCAACATACATCTTAGTCATGTTAGAGGCTTCATAGAAAATCAAATGTTAGTCCTTTGAGTCTTTTAATTATTAACTCTTATTATTAAGACTTGGATTGCCACTTTTGACCAAGTTAAATGTTTCAATTTTAAAAACATTCTCAGTATTTACATTCTTTTTAGTTAAGTTTATAATTGTTGTCTTCTCCTGTGTTAAGTAGGTCAATACAAGGGTTCGCTCAAGGCAACAATGGTCATCGAGTACCAATCCCGCCCAGGGTGTAGGCTAGGGGAGTGAAAATTTTGTCATTATCAATATGATTGCTATATAAGGCTTCCAAATTAGAAGGAAAAGAAGTACAATTTTTTAAAGCAAAGGAATAAGAGACCTTCTTGATGGCAATACAAGCAAAAGCAGAACACATGTAGGATGTTTGGTATTTGGACATAGGCTGGAGTAATCACATGAGTGAGAGTAAGTCTTGTTTTTATTATTTAAATGAAGCCTTTAATTCTAAGTTAGTTTTTGTGAATTCTCAACTGTGGATACAATGATAAAAGGTGATTTTAAATTAAAACAAAGAATGGTTTTGAATAGATAATATCAAATGTACTTTATGTTCTTTCTTTAAAAACCAACTTATTAAGTGCACGAAAATTGCAAGAAAAAAGGTATTTATTCTCATTGGAAAAGGTGTTTGTAAGATTTACATTCCTACTACTGGAGCTATTGCTGTTGCGAAAATGAATTCTAGAAGGTTATTTCTCTTGAATATTTCAAGTATTCAATCTTATTTAAAAACAGAAGTAAAAGATCCTTCATGTTTGTGAAATTTTAGATGGGGTCACTTGTGTTTTAGTGGATTAAATACTCTCCAACAGAAAACACTACTACAAAATGGGTTTTTTGCGGCAATTTTTTAGAGGCTAATAATGACTTTCCGCTAATTAATTCTTTAAGCTGAAATTTTTGTGGCATACGAAAAATAGCTAGTAAAATGTATTATTTTAGTGACATTTAAAATATTAGCCATTAAAAGGTATTTTTATAGTGACAATTAAAATAATTATCTCATAAAAGGTCTTAATAAGCGCAACTTTCTTTTCTTTTTTTTTTAGGTTTCCCTCCAAATTTTCTACTACAATTAGCTATTCCCTCCAAAGTTTATTAAGAAAAACAAAAACAAAACCCTCTTCCTCTGCATCATCGATAGTTCTCTTCTCTCTAACGCCTCTGCTCATATTCTCAAAGCAAAACGATTAATGTAAGACTTCAAACTCTTCATCTTCAATATTAATATAAGGTTTCACTTTGATATCCACGGTCTAACTAAAACGAGCCTTCATCACAATGAGACCGCCAAGATTTTTCTGTAATAGGCTATATTTTTTTATCAAGTTTCTTAACTTTTTTTCTTATTTCAGTTTTTCTGGTAGGTTTTACAGCATTCACCTTGTCATTCACCTGTCGTTGGACAAAATCCTTCTTTCAGGTACTCATATTAGATAGGGAAATTTTTACGGTAAGTTTTTACCCTATATTCTCTAAGTGTGTTTTGTGATTTTTGTGTGCTATTAATTTGATGTGCAATTGATTGAATTGATTATTGTATGTCTAAGGTTGATGTTAATGTATTCAACTATTTGTGAGTTCGAGTGTATTCGACTGTAATGGATGAATATCACAATCTGTCTCTGTTTTTCTGAAATTTTCCTTTTCTTTTATAATTTAATTGAAATCTTCTCTGTTTTTCACTGTTCTGTATCACTTTTTTTCTGTTTCTCGCTCTCCAAAGTACTACACTTAAGGAAGTTTTATGTTGTCGATGTTAAATGTTAGACAAGGTTTGGTATTAATTTGAACTATAAGCAATAAAAAATAGTTAAGCTCTCCAAGTTATAACGATATGCTCTTATGCATTATGTTTTTCGCTTCGATCAAGTGGGCCTTAACCTATTTTTTAATTTTCTATCTTTGATAAACGTGACTCTAGAAGAAGTTTTGTTCTGTAGTTTTAAGTTTATGGGTAGTTTTGGTTGTAATTTGAATAAAACGATCAAGTTGAGTGAGTGAATATCATTTCTATGGTGTAGTGCTACTCAAGAACTGAGTTAATATCAATCAGCCTGTTGACTTAAATTGTTAGTTGAATAAAGTTATTTCATTGTCAAGCTAACATTATTCTATTTACATGTCACCCTAATATTATTCGGATATATCACAAGCTCTGTATACCTAAACTGTAGTGCTACTTTAGAACTGAGTTATTATCTATCAGCTTGTTGACTTATATTGTGAGTTGAATAAAGTTATTTCATCATCAAGCTCACGTTATTCTATTTTCATCGTCAACCTAGCATTATTAAGATAATTCAGAAGCTCTGTATCACTGAACTATCAAAAGAAAACATTTTGTAACTTAAAGATACAAAATTAGATTTAGTTTCATTAATCTTGTCTTTCAACGTGAATAGCTAAAATCTGTAAATTGAAGATATAAAATCAAATTTAGATATGTAAGTTCTCTTCTTTCTAACGCCTACACTTATCTTCTCAAAGCAAAACGATTCAGGTAAGCCTTCAACCTCTCCATCTACGCAATTAATATAAGGTTTAAATTTCATATTCACGGTCTAACTGAAAACGACCCTTCATCACAAAGAGACCGCCAAGATTTTGCTGTAATGAGCTTTATTTTTCTATCAAGATTGTTAGATTCTTGAACGAGAATTGATTTTTCAAATTTTTCGAAGTTTTCTTAAATTCTTTTTCTTATTTTACGTTTTTCTGTTGGTTTTACATCATTCACTTTGTCACTCACTTTTCGTTTGACAAAATCCACTTCCAGGTACTCAAATTAGATAGGGAAATTTGTACAGTATTTGAAAAATAATAAAGTTGATTTTGGGAATATGATAGACTGTTCTAATAATGTTTCTAGAATAGTGTAGGATAATATCTAGGATAAAAAATATCTAGATATCTAGAAGATAAAGTTTCACTAGAATTTTGTTTGTAGAAGTCTCTAGAAGAATTTCTAGAATCATCCATGAACAAGTATAAATATGGATGGTCTTGTGCATTACTAAGCAACCCAAATCTCAAATCAACTAGTCTTCTTCTATATCAAAGTTTTCTTATTCAAAATATTCCTTCTCCTTTCTAGCTTCCTCTTCTTTAGTTTGAATCTTCCGATCTTAGTTAACGACCTTTGACTAGCAGAAGGCTTCCTGAATTATACTTTTCTTCTGCTATTCTTTACATGGTATCAGAGCCACAACCGTAGTTTGGCTAGTGGGTTTTATTTCAAGATCGAGTTGGTGGTAGATTCAACTGGTTTGTCTAGATGGATTTGAGCGACTGTGTTAATGGACTGGGGATGGAGTTGTTGAATTAGTTCAATTACAAGGTATGGAAGACATGTATGAAATCATACCTTGTGGGAGAGGATTTGTGGGATGTTGTTGATGGGAATGACACAAGTCCTCCTGCTGACGGAAAAACAGTAGCATATACAAGAAGTGGAAGCAGATTAATGTGAAGACGGAGTTCATTCTGAAGAGGACAATCTCTTCCGGTTTATTTGATCACATTATAAAGTGTAAATCAGCTCGTGAAATATAGAGGACCCTCGATCGCTTGTTCAACAAGAAGAATGAAGCTCGGCTGCAGATATTGGAGATTGAATTGTCTAAAGGTAATCTTTCTATCTCTGAATATTTTTTGAAGATTAAGAACTTATGTTTTGAGATATCTTTGTTGAACCCAGAAGAGGCTATTTCTGAAGCACAAATGAGAATAATAGTCATTCGTGGGTTAAAACTTGAATATATTCCATTTGTGACGTCGATTCAAGGATGGGCTCAACAGTCATCCTTGGAGGAATTTGAAAATTTGTTGTCGTCACAAGAATTACTAGCCAAGCAGTTGGCTAGGGTGTTTGTCAAGGACGGAGAAGGAGATGCTCTTGTAGATGACAGGAGAAACTTCAAAGGAGGAGATATGCCACATTTTTGATCCTCAGGTGGTTCACACTCACCTAGAGAGAAAGAAGAGTCTTCTAACTATTATGGTGAGAAGCATCTCAGATGTTATCATTGTGTCGAAATAGGTATAAAAAGATATTGTCGAGCCAAGGAGAGCAATATGGCTCAAAAAGTTGTTGAAGAAGAAGAAGACTGGGAAACTTGTTTAGTAGATGAGGCTTGAGCAATAGATGCTATGGTTTCCATCAATCTTGAAGAAGACTTGATCGAGGATTAAAAATAGAATGAAGTCGATTACATGGAGAAGCAAGACAATAATGTCATCGATATGAAGCAACAATCTTGAAGATGTTCATACCAGTGATATGGTAGATTTTATCAAGGAAATAGATTCTGAACAAATGTCTGGAGTTGTATATGTCGATGGTGACCTTTATGGAGAAAACTGAGAAAGATGTATGGGAAGTTGAAGTCTCCGATCAATCCTCAGCCATATCACTCATTGTCTTAGATCAAATATTGGAAGAAAATGGAGAAAATACTGATCAAATACATGGGAAGCTGACCTTGAAGGCCAAATTTCAGGCGAAGCGATAGATGATATAACTTTAGAAACTTTTAAAGCTAATAAACAAGTAATTAAAGAGATCTAAAGGAAATCTTATGGTGTATCCTACTATGGTATTGATGCTTCACAAGAAATAGATGATAATATCATTAATGACTCAGATGAAGAGGCTAATACTAATGAAATCTTTCAACATTATGGAGTTGCATTGGAAGAAGCGTGTCCCGAAATTTTGAGCATTGGAGTTCCAAACTTGTTCATCATAGATGTCTCTCCAGATAGTACAACTGCAGGGAAGTTAAGAGAAATGGGGAGTCTAATAACTCAGCGACAGATAATTCACATGGCTCCTTCGATAATGGAAAATCTTTATCATTTGATGAAGCAAGAGGAGTTCGGAAGAAACTACCGAGATTTTCACCAAGACATGGCTCAAAGCTTCTTTTGAGTTCTTCCACAACAAGTGTGGGGTAATTTCCAAAAATCACTTTAAGGGGGAGTGTGAAAAATAATAAAGTTGATTTTGGGAATATGATAGATTGTTCTAGTAATGTTTCTAGAATAGTGTAGGATTATATCTAGGATAAAAAATATGTAGATATCTAGAAGATAAAGTTTCACTAGAATTTTTTTTGTAGAAGTCTCTAGAAGAATTTCTAGAATCATCCATGAACAAGTATAAATATGGATGGCCTTGTACATTTATAAGCAACCCAAAACCCAAATCAACTCTTCTTCTGCTATATCAAAGTTTTCTTATTCAAAATATTTCTTCTCCTTTCTAGCTTCCTCTTCTTTAGTTTGAATCTTCCGATCTTAGTTAATGATCTTGGGCTAGCAGAAGGCTTCCTGAATTATACTTTTCTTTTGCTATTCTCTACACAGTATGTATTTTTCCTATATTTACTAAGCGTGTTTTGTGATTTCTACGTGCTATTAATTTGATGCGCAATTGATTAAATTGATTACTGTATATCTAAGGTTGGTGTTAGTATATTCAACCATTCGTGATTGTTCCAATTTTATCAATTGTATCGGTTGAATATCACAATCTTCAATTTGTCTCTGTTTTCTGAAATTTTCCTTTTCTTTGATAATGTTGTGAAATCTGTCTCTGTTTTTCACTGTTCTATATCAATTTTTTTTTGTCTCTCTCCAAAGTACTACTTTTGAGGAAATTTTGTGTTATAGTTGTTAGATATTTGAAAAGTTTTGGTATCATTTTAAACTATAAAGCTATAAAGCAATGAATTTCTTCAAGGTATAACAATACGCTCTTCTGCATCTTGTTTTTCGCATCGATCAAGTGAGTCCTTATCCTTTTTTAATTTATGGATTTCATTAACACGATTCAAGAGGAAGTAAGGTTTTGGGTAATTCTGGTAGTGATTTGAACAGGACGATCAAGTTGAGTCAGTAATACCATTTTTGTGATGTAGTGCTACTCTAGAACTGAATTATTATCAATTAGCATGTTGACTTAAATTGTAAGTTAAATAAAGTTATTTCATCGTCAAGCTAACATCATTGTATTTTCATTGTCAAGATTAACATTATTCAGATAAATAATAAGCTATGTATACCTAAATCATAGCGCTACTCTAGAACAAAATTATTATCAATCAGCTTATTGACTTGAATTGTGAGTTGAATAAAGTAATTTCTAGCTAACATTATTCTATTAAATCATCAACCTAGAATTATCCAGATAAATCAAAAGCTCCGTAGACCTAAATTGTCAAAAGCTAAAATCTGTAAATTGCATATTAAAAATCAGAGTTAGTTTATGTAGTTTCTATCTCAATATGAATAACTAAAATCTGTAAATTGAAGATACAATTATATGGTAGATACAATTTGCTTGTAACATCCTAATGACTTCAGCTTTACTAGAACTATTTGATTTGTCTTGTGCATTTTGTTTTTCTTAATATATGAAATATATTACTGCTTTTAGGAATTCTCAGTTAATTTTCTAAATGTTGTTCTTTGTTTAAATTAAGCTTCTTTTACTTATACAATCTTGAAGTTGAGTGCTCTTTGAAAGGAAACTTTTAATAAAGCATTCTACGTTTTTCATCTGTTTTGAGATAATTTAATATATGAATATCATTAGAATCAGATCTTTGTTTGATAATTACATACTAATTAATTAATTTCACCTAACGTATCTTTAGTTCTTACAGTAATTGCTGAAAAAAGAATATCTTGAACTTTATGGAAGGTCCTAGTAATAAAAAGTGGATGTATTGTGATAGAGTTAATTAAAAATGCCTTCATGGTGTAAATGACTTCATAAATTTTGTCTTTTCTAAAAAACAAGATGGAGAGAAAACTGCATGTCCTTGTACAGAATGTGTGCTTTTCCATTAAGTAGATCGGGCCACAGCATATGACCATCTTGTGGTTAATGGCACTTTGTTAGCATATGATACTTGGTTTTTTCACGGGGAGTCTCTAAATAGATCAGAAAGTTCTCAAGTAACTAATTGCAGCCAGACAAATTTAATGAGTGATGATATGAGAGGAATGATACGAGATGTTTTTGGAGGCAATTCACAGTTCATGAATAGCCATGCAAATAAAAGGGGCAAGATGGATCAAACCATACTTCCAAATACTACTTATCAATTGAAAAACAAACTCATCCAGAGATGGATAAGTTTGAACTACTCATGAAGGAGGCAAAATGAAGAACTATATCCTGGATGTAAGTAATTTAGCAAATTGTCATTTTTGCTACATATCTATCGTACAAAATGCATGTCCAAATGGTCAAATGAATCTTTTGATTCTTTGCTTGGAATATTGAAGGATGTGTTGTCTGAAGGTGAAAAATTACCTCCTTTTTATGAGACCAAAAAGATTGATGAAGTTTCGGGATTAAAGTATGAAAAGATTCATGCTTGTCCAAATGATTGCATGCCTTTCAGAAAAGAGTTTGCCGCTAAGGATGTCAATGAATGTAAGATTTGTGGGGCTTCTATATGGAAAAATAATGCTAAAAAAGTTCCAACCAAGGTCTTAAGGTATTTTCCTTTAAAACCAAGGTTGCAGAGATTATTTATGTCTTGAAAAACTTCTAAAGAAATGCGATGTCGTCATGACAAGCGCAAAAAAGATAGAATTCTACAACATCCTTCAGATTCTAAAGCTTGGAAAATTTTTGATAGTAAATATCCTGAATTTTCTAAAGATCCTCGCAATGTACGTTTGGGATTAACTTCTGATAGGTTTAATCCATTTGGAACAGTGCGAATTGTTCATAGTACATGGCCAGTAATTTTAATGTCATATAATCTTCCATCATGGATGTGCATGAAAGAAGAGTTCTTCATTCTGTCATTACTTATTCCTGGACCAAAATCACCTGGAAATAATATTGATGTGCTTCTACAACCCTTAATAGAAGAGTTAAATGAATTGTGGGATGTTGGGGTTGAAAAGTATGATGCCTCTACAAAGGAGAGATTCAAATGCAGCAGCTCTCGTGTGGACCATAAATGATTTTTCAGCATATGGTACTCTCTCTGGATGAGCACTTCTGGTCGGTTTGCATGCCTTTCTTTCAATATAAACACTCAATTTAAATGGCTCAAACATGGCAAGAAATTTTGTTTCATGGGGCATCGACGTTTCTTGAAGTCTAATGACAAATATAAAAATGATGCAAAATGAGTTGATGGTACTAAAGGAACAAGACATGCTCCTTGCATAGTATCGAGTCACAAGTGTTGGATCAAGTTAAAGATATAAAGTTTACTCTTGGACATTCAAGTAAAGAGGTAAGTGGGTTGATAAAAAACACATGGAAAAAGAAGAGCATATTTTTTTGATCTTCCTTATTGGGAGTATAACTTGGTGTACCCATAATCTTGATGTAATGCACATAGAAAATAAATGTGAGTGATAACATATTTTATACATTATTAGGTGTTAGTAAAAAGTCAAAAGACAATCTAGAAGTACGATTGGACTTAAAGGACATGAAAATAAGACCAAGCTTATGGCCTCAATATCAAGCTAGTGGGAGAGCATATCTACCTCCTACTTATTTTACAATGTCTTCAAATGAAAAGGAGATGTGTTATGAAGTGTTACAAAATGCCAAATTTCCACATGGCTATTCGTCTAATATATCACGTTGAATTCGTAAACAAAAGTTATCAGGGCTAAAAACTCATGATCGCCATGTTATAATGCAAGAATTTCTTCCTCTGGCCTTGCGGAGATCAACAGATTAAAGAGTTAAATATGTTTTAATTGAACTATGTACATACTTTCGTGTTTTGTGTAGCAAAGTTCTGAAAGTAGAAGACTTAAAATCAATTGAAGAAGAAATTCCAGAAACATTGTCTACTATGGAGAAACTCTTCCCCCCAGGATTTTTTTACTATTATGGTACACTTAGTTACTCACTTAGCAACTGAGGCTAAACTTGCGGTCCAATACATTATCGTTGGATGTACCCAATTGAGAGGTATGTAGAATATCATTGAATCTTTATTGTATATATCTTTAAATGTTAAATATTATAATAACAATCTAATAACATTACTATATTCCATAGGTATTAGGGTACTTTAAAATCATATGCTTGTAATTGTGCATGTCCGAAGTTTCAATAGCAGAAGCATATATAGCAAATGAGTGTTTGGCATTTTGATCTCGATATTTTTGGAGAGTGGAGTTTCAAGGCCTTATTGTTCAACAAAATGCGATGATGAAATTGAGAATGAGACTAGTAAGGAAGAATGTCTTTTTCGCACTACTGGAGAGTTATTTGGTGGAGTAGATGTATGTGAAATGGATGAAAAACATTACTGACTGCAAGCACATCGACATGCTCTTTTCAAATGTGAGTTAGAGGTGGTTGAAAATTTTAAAAAGTAAGTGTTATATCTATTGTTGATTATGTGTCTATTACACCTATAGAGCACATATTGCTGAAATTAAGATACTGCATCGCAAGCGTCGTTTGACACACCATCAATTGGATCACATGCATTTCGATATATTTTGTGAGTGATTCAAGGAGAAAGTGAGTAATAGGACTAAATAATATTGTTTCTCTCAAATTATTGTACTCATAGTTATATCAACATTCATAGTTGTATCTTTCTATTTTATTAGGTAAATGAGTTGGAGGCCACATCTGACATGTTAAAGAATGTTTAAGTCCTTGCAAAAGGGTCGAGTTACATTGCAAAAAGATTTAGTGCGTATGATGTAAATAATGGGTATCGATTTCCAAAAAAATTAGGTGAAGATTCCTTAGAAACACATAATAGGGGTGTTATGGTCGTTTCAAAGACTGCGAGCTATCCAAGTTCAAGTGACAATGCTCCTAAGTCTGCAAATGTCACATATTACGGAAAATTGAATGACATTGTGGAGTTAAACTATTATGAAGAATTTAAGGTTGTCTTATTTAAGTGTGATTGGGTTGATGTAACCAAAGATAGAGGAATAATGGAAGATTACTTGGGTTTCACACTTGTGAATTTCTTACACCTAGCAGATACTAGATATCGAGAATATCACGAGCCCTTTATTTTTGCAGAACAAGATCGACAAGTAATATATGTTAAAGATCCTCAAGATCATGAATGGTTTGTCCCTAGATTAATTAAACCTCGAGACATTTTTGATATGGGAGAGGAAAATAGTGTACAATTTGAGTCATCAATGCAGAGTGATTGCATTGACTTGACTATCTTAGAAAATTCTCATATTTCAAAATATGAGAATAATGATTGGGTAAGAAGTGGAGTCGATGGGATAGTAATTGATATGGAAGGCCATACTCAAACTTTTCCAAATGATGGTGAAGCTAATCTTGAGGAAGGAAATTATAATGAAAATGAAAGGGATCCTAAATAATAGGTTGATGTTACAATTTTTTATAGGTGTTACTAAAGAAGCTTTAGGAATTGTATTTTTCTAGAGATTTGAATATAATATGTTTTTGAATTTTCATTCAATTTATATCATATTATAAAAGATGCATGCAACTCAGATATGAATTTTGAATGTTTGTGTTAATTGATTATTGAATGTTTCGATTGATTGTTTGGTTCTTGCTGAAACATATATTTTTCTTATTTTGTCCCTGTGATTGTGAAGTTTATATGTGTTCTTATCAATTGGATTGTTTAAATCCCTGGTTCATTTGTATGTGATTCACAACTTGAGATGAGTATGGCAGTTCTTTTTGTATATTTATCATGTTATTATGCAATCTGTGCAACCAAGTGCAACTAGATAAGGAAGTATGTGAACTACAAGTCACAACAAACTGGACATGCAACTACAAAATGATGAAGATTTGCGACAATATGTTGAGAAGTTGCAAGATGAAAGGAACATCGATCGAGCCCAACCTTATACTGACCAGTTGATAAGCAGTCAGAATCACTCTGAAACTCAAGATCATGATGATCATTCTAATGAGTTGAATATTTCTGTCGATGGCAATGGAGAATTAGGCAATAGTTTTTCTCTACTTCTTATTAGTTTTACATGCTCAGAAATTCTAGTGCAACTGTCTAAAAAATTCTAGAATCAACCATTTATTTTTTTATCTTGAAACCATTGATACTTTCTTTGTTACAAATTGAAAGGTTCACAGCTAAACAAACTTCAATAGTTGGCTGTTCATGAATAAGACTGCCTCTTTTTTATGTCATGATACTGTTATTAAACAAATCCTAAAGAATCTCTCAATTGCTTAACAGTATATTTTTTTATCATTTGATTGCCTTTAAATCTTTTCCTTTCTAGGTAATCCAGAGACAAGAAATGTGTGTGGACCTACTTTACTAAAAGAAATTTGGGAACTTCCTCCAGGGAAGACAGTAAACGTGTCATTTAACATTCGCAACCAACTTGTTGGAAAAGAAGGTCGAAAGCTTGCTAGCTTTCTCGGAATTATTGCAAGGGCTCCAGAAAAACACCTTTACATGTAGATGATTGGAGAAATTTTGACAATGAGTAAAATAAGAAATTATTGAATTTTGTGAGGGTATGATGAATTATTATGAGGTGAAGAAGACAATTTTTATACGTGATGTTATTTACTAAATGTTGGCTTTTATTTTTTTTCAGAAGAAGTTCACTATCCTAAAATGCGGCGAAAACTGTCTTAAAGTCACTTGGAAAGAAATGGAAAGATTACAACTGCTCTTTAAAAGGTTACTTCGAATTGATCACGGTGGCAGGTACTGCTAAATAGTCTTTAATGATTTTCGTGAATCTAATGGAGTTTTCAGAGAGCACCCCACTGCTTATACAACACAACAAAAAGGTGTATCAAAGAGAAGGAATAGAATCATTCTCAATATGGTGCGGAAATTGCTAGGAAGAGGAAGAATGGAAAAAAAATTCTTGCTAGAAGTGATTAATCGAGAATTCATGGATTTAATGGACGTCCAACATTTGCTGTTCAAAATATGACACCAGAAAATGCTTGGAGTGGAGTAAAACAAACTATCAATCACTTCCATATTTTGGTTGCATTTCTTATGCACATGTTTCAGACGAGAATAGGAAGAAGCTTGACGACAAAAGCAAAAGCGTATCGCTCTTGATGTTAGTAAAGTATCCAAGGCTTATAAATTTTTTAATCCACAAATGAAGATTAATCAGTAGAGATGTTATTTTGATGGTGAAGAGAACACTTGGGACTAGATATACAACAGTCCACTTCAATCATATTTGATAGTGAAGTCAAAAAAGTGGCTGAAATGCCTGAAAGTGCAGGGAATTCATCTCCAATAGCTGCTGAAACTTTATCAACTCTAGCGGAAATTTCACCATCTGCTGAAAATCTACCAGAAACTTTAGAAGACACTGATGCAGTAGCTCAGTCTCTTCATCGTGCTCGCAGAAAGCCCACATGAATGCTAGACTTGAGGTAATAGGAATAAATGATGATACAATTGCTCATTTTGCATTGTTTGCAGTTTGTGACCAGACAACATTTGAGAGTGTAATTAGAGAACAAAAATGAAGGCAATGGATGCTGAAATTGAAGCTATTGAAAGGAATGATACTTGGGAGCTTGTTGATCTTCCTGAGAAGCATAATATCATTAGTATCAAGTGGGTCTATAAGACGAAGCTGGAAGAAAAGGGTAAAATTGATAAGTATAAGGAGCGATTGGTGGCTAGGGATACAAGCAGGAGTATGGAATTGAGTACATTGAAGTCTTTGCTTCAGTTGAAAGGCATGAAACTATCAGAATGTTAATTGCCTTGGCAGAACGAAATTCCAGGCCTATCTTCCAGTTGGATGTCAAATCAGTTTTCCTACATGGATGCTTGGAGGAAGAGGTATTTATCAAACAACCCCTTAGTTATCTTAAGATTGGTAACGAACTAAGACTTACCAATTGAAGAAAGCTCCTATAAACTAAAACAATCCCCACGAGTTTGGTATAATCGCATTGGGGATTATTTTCATAAAATGGGTTCTCAAAAATATCCATACGAGCATACACTTTATGTGAAATTTCAGGAGAATGGGAAATTTCTCAATGCGTGCTTATACATTGACAATTTTTATATTCACGGGGAATAGTACTATAATGTTTGGAAAACTCAAGAAGTGTATCATAAATAAATATTTTGAGATGTCTTATATTGGTAATGTAAAACCTCAGAACCTAATTAAGACTGAACAACATAAAAAGGGAATACCAAGGAGGGGAATAAGATCGACCCTTCACCCTCGTCGTGGTTCACACCCAATCAAACATGGAGGACCACAAAGCTCTTCACGGGTAGTGGGACTCACCACGGGCCATCGTTAGGTTTGTGAAAAGTACCCTAGAAACCCCCCAAGTCATTCTGAGGAACCACGAGGGCCTTCACAACCCATGGTGCTTCACACGATCTTTGAAGTGGATCGTGAATGGGGCAGTTCACACTTTAAGTATTGGGTAACTTCAAATGGTCATATGTTTTAGCAGAAATTGATTAGGTGGCTAATTAATAACAGATAGTATTAAATAAATAGTATTAAATAATATTAGTATTTACTGTGTACTAATCCTAGTCCTATTAGGATTAGTACTTCTTAATCCTAGTCCTATTAGGATTAGTACTCCTTCCTGTCTCCTATATATATCTCCCATGTATTCCCTTATTAGGTTAACACTTCAATACAATCAATATTCTTTCATGGTATCAAGAGCCAGAAAACCTAGATCTTCTTTTCTCTAGTTTTTTTTTTCTCTCTTTAGGGCACCGATCGTTCCCTCTCTTCTCTTGGGCTGCGGCAGCCATGACAACCGAGGTGGATCCTCTCGATTCACTTCCTTCTGGCGTTAAACTCCTTCTCAGGCATCTTCATGCCCTGATTCCCGAAAAATTATCAGACATAAATTACCCTACATGGAAAATCACCGTTCTTACAGCCCTTGAGGCCAATTACCTTCTCAAATACGTCGATGGAAGCACAGAACCGCCGCCGGCAGTCATCACCGCCACGGACAAATCAGAAAAAACCAATCCGGCCCATGCCGCCTGGAAAGCCGTGGATGGCCAGATCCGATCATGTTTGATTGCGGTCATCTCTCCCACGGTTCAGAAACACGTCCGATCCTACACAACTGCTTCAGCCCTGTGGACGGCCCTCGCAACACGCTATGCATCAATTTCCCACTCTCATATTTTTCAATTGCGTGATCGTCTCCACACAATTACCAAAGGCACGAAAACTATGGCGGAGTATTTAGACGAGGTCTCCACCATCATCACAGCCCTCGACACCGTGAACGAAATCATTCCCGAAAAAGATCTCGTCATGTGCGTCGTTCGGGGGCTCCCATCAGCTTACTCCTCCATTAAACAGGCGGTTCGCATCAGTCCAACGCCCGTTGACCTGGATACTCTCTCCTCGTGGCTAAAAAGTGAAGAAATCAACGTGGATCTGGAGAGCAAACTTCTTCTCCGAGAAGCCGCTGTTATGGAGCCGGCCACCGCCCTCACCGCAAGCCAGAACTATCGCGGGGGGCGTGGTGGCGGCCGGCAGGGGAGCCGCGGCGGCTACGGCAGAAACAGCGGAGGCCGCGGGCGCGGCGGTCGGCAGGGCAGTCGTCCGCCGTACGACGGTCAGCAGCACGGCAGCAACAACAGCCTGCACTCCTTCGGCAGCGGCGGGCAGTCATCTTCCAGCGGCGGGCAGGGCACTTACGAGCGGGATCGTCCAACTTGTCAAATCTGTCAGAAAACAGGACACACCGCTGTTCGTTGCTGGTTTCGGTATGAGGAGAGCCGAAATAGTGATAACCGTGCCAATTATGCATCTCAAGCCGGCCCTTCCTCTGAATGGCTGTTGGATACTGGGGCCAACATGCACGTTACTTCTGATCTATCCAAGCTTAACGCTCCAAATCCATATCATGGCTCCAATGGTATTACTGTTGGCAACGGTGAGTCCCTTAATATTTCTCACACTGGCACGGGTACCATTAAAACCCCCACCGCTATCTTTCACCTAGGTAACCTTACCCACGTCCCTTCTATTAAATCCAATCTCCTTTCAGTTCACCAATTCACAAAAGACAATAATTGCTCACTCTTGTTCACCTCTAATGATTTTCAGATCCTAGACAATACTACCAAGAGGGTGATTTTTCAGGGCCCCTGTGAGCATGGTCTGTACGTTCTTCCTGGCACAAGTTCGTCTGCCCACCCAGTTTCAGAAAGCGTTCCTGTGGCTCCGGTGGCTCTTTCGGCTGATGGCCACAGTCTGTTGTGGCACAGTCGTCTGGGTCACCCGTCTACTCAAATAATAAATTCTTTAATGTCTCAATTAGGTTTTTCTTCCATTCATGTAAACAATTGTGACTCCTGTTCAATTGCTAAATCTCATAAATTACCTTTTACTTTATCTGAGAAGCGTACAACTGCACCTTTTCAACTTATTCATTCTGACCTATGGGGTCCTACTGCTGTTCCTTCATTTGCTGGTTTTCGCTATTATATTTGTTTTGTGGATGATTTTACAAAATACACTTGGTTGTACCCACTAAAACACAAATCACAGGCATACACCACCTTTGTCACTTTTGAAAAAATGGTTAAAACACAATTCAATTCTCATGTTAAACTTTTTCGAAGTGACAATGGAAAGGAATATGTCAATAACATCTTTGGCCAGTTTCTGCAATCCCTGGGAATTATACATCAAACCTCCTGTCCATACACTCCCGAACAGAATGGGGTGGCTGAGCGTAAGCATCGCCATCTCATTGAAACGGTGGTTACTCTTCTACATCAATCTCATCTCCCTGTCTCCTTTTGGGTAGAAGCTCTAGCCACCGCAAACTACCTCATTAACAGAATGCCCAGTCACACTCTCTCCAACAAATCACCCTATCAACTCCTTTACCAAGAACTTCCCAATTATACCAACCTCCGCGTCTTTGGGTGTCTTGCCTACCCTTGGCTACGCCCTCATATTACTCACAAATTACAACCCCGATCCCGTCCTTGTATTTTTTTGGGCTATCATCCTACCTCCAAGGGTTATCGCTGTCTTGACCCACAAACTCATAAAGTCTACATATCTCGTCATGTCAAATTTGTCGAAAATGAGTTTCCCTACGAGTCTATTTCCTCCTCCACAAATACATCATTCATTGGCGTCCTTCCCCTTTTTCCAACATACTCACAGGGTCCCTCACCACCTTCCCCCACACCTCCACCCACTACCCAACCACCCCTCATCACCCCTTCGACCGTCACCCACAATACACCCGCAACCACCACCCACACTCACAACCAACCCGAACCACCCCATACCCACAACATCTCCAGCCCGATCCGTTTTGGGTCCTTCCCGGCCACCCCCGAATCACCACCGCCCGTGCCACCCCCCAATACTCATCCCATGTTAACCCGTGGCAAAGCCGGTATCTTTAAACCCAAAACCTTTCAGGCTACCATACTACCAAATACACCCCTTCCCGATAGTGAACCAACAACCTACTCTGTTGCCTCAAAAAATGCTTATTGGCGTCATGCTATGGATGACGAGTTTAAGGCTTTGACTGATCAGAAAACTTGGGTTCTTGTACCTAAGCCCCATGGGCGGCACCCAGTGGGCTGTAAATGGGTGTACAAAATTAAACACAATGCGGATGGCAGTATTTCCAGGTACAAGGCTCGTTTGGTTGCTAAAGGCTACAATCAGGAGTATGGGCTTGATTACTCCGAGACATTCAGTCCTGTTATTCGGCAGGAAACCATTCGCCTGGTACTGTCACTCGCCGTGCGCAACAATTGGCTCATCAATCAGTTGGATGTTTCCAATGCTTTTCTTCATGGCATGCTTGATGAAACTATCTACATGACGCAACCACCGGGCTATGTTGATCCCCGCTTCCCTCAACATGTTTGCAAACTCCAGAAGTCTCTGTATGGGCTCAAGCAAGCCCCCCGTGCTTGGTACACACGTCTGAAAACGTTCCTCCAGGGACTCGGCTTCACGTGTTGCGTACACGACACGAGTCTGTTTACTCGACATTCAGCACACGGTACAGTCATTCTTCTTGTCTATGTAGATGATATCATTATTACAGGCTCTACTGCAGCTCTCATTCAGGATGTCACTCGAGCTATGCATACTACCTTCAAAATGAAGGACCTTGGCCCGTTACATTATTTTCTGGGAATGGAGGTTTCTCGGACAGGCAGCGGCTTGTTTCTTCATCAGTCAAAATATGCTCGAGATCTGTTGCAGAAAGCTGGACTGGAAAAATGCACCAGTCAACCAACACCGATGGCAGTCTCTTCGTCTACGAATGGAGCCGACACCCCCTTTGCCGATATCACCCACTTCCGCAGCCTCATTGGGGCTCTACAGTATCTGGCCATTACCCGTCCTGACATCCAGTTTGCTGTCAACCGAGTTGCTCAGCGCATGCATCAACCAAGTGAACATGATTACCATTGTCTAAAACGCATTCTCAGGTACATTTTTGGCACTCTTGGTCGTGGTTTACTCATTCGACCCGGGGACTTGGAGCTTCGGGGTTTCTCAGATTCAGATTGGGCGAATGATAAAAATGACAGAAAATCTACATCGGGGTTTCTCGTTTTTTTGGGGCCGAACCTGATCTCCTGGTGTACAAAAAAACAACCCAAGGTCTCTCGGTCCTCGACTGAAGCTGAATACCGCGCCCTTGCTCTTCTTGCTGCTGAGACCATGTGGGTCACATATATTCTTCGCGAACTCCGCGCCACTCACACTGTTCCTGCTCTCTATTGTGACAACAAATCAACCATCTGTGTGGCCAAGAATTCCGTCCTACACACCAGAATGAAGCATGTTGATACCGATTGTCTCTTTGTTCGCGATGAAGTTCAGGCCGGCACCATGACTGTGCAGTATGTACCCACTGAAGAACAACCGGCTGATATTCTCACCAAGCCTCTCCCGAGCCGACAGCACGATTACCTCAGTTCCAAGCTTCCGTTCGCTTCCGCTCAGCTCAGCTTGAGGGGGGATAATAACAGATAGTATTAAATAAATAGTATTAAATAATATTAGTATTTACTGTGTACTAATCCTAGTCCTATTAGGATTAGTACTCCTTAATCCTAGTCCTATTAGGATTAGTACTCCTTCCTGTCTCCTATATATATCTCCCATGTATTCCCTTATTAGGTTAACACTTCAATACAATCAATATTCTTTCACTAATGACCTATCAAATTAAAGATCTTGAGTTAAGTGTCTTCTTAACCACTAGGATACTAAAGTCACCGCTTGGGGCTCCATTTTTTTTTAAAAAAGTACTTATATATATACTATAAAATGATATAATTACTTTTAATTTTTTTTAAAAAAGGTGCAAGAAGTGAAAAAAAAACATGCAATAATTAAAAAAGAAGAAGGTAAAAGTACGTTAGTTTGATAGTTTAATATTAAGGAATGGATGGGACAATTTTTGGGAATATTAAACGTGCAAACATAAAAAAAAAAATGGTGAAGTGCTGTTAGTTTTAATTAGGGTCTAGGGAAATGAACAATTTTTGGTAATTTCTAAGAGTAGAAAATCATGCTTCCTTATTTATCTCCCAAGACTTTAACCATATATTATTATATACCTTAATACTCATCTTTTTATTCCCTATTTTATTATTTTTACTGTCAATATTAATTTTTCTCCTACAAAATCTTATCATTACTATTGCTTACAAGTTTGAAGTTACAAAAGAACAAAATTTACTTTTGGGTGTCATTTCGAATTTCAACAAGTACAACAAGCAATCAGTATATTGAAGGAGTCAAGAAACACACCACTATTTCAATATTGTCATATCAACTTATCAAATTCGTGAACCAGGTTTTATTATTCTAACTTTATTTTATAGTTTTTCTTAAAATTTTGTTATCGTTGATAATCTTAGTTCATAAGCATATAATTCTTGTTTTAGTTATTATTATAATTTATTTAATTTAAATATGTCTACTAGAAAATATGATTCCGGTTTTACAAAAAGAGAGAAAAAGAGAAAACTTGAGGAATTAAATAAATCCCAAAAAGGAGCCCTTGATAGATTTTTAAAAATAAGAAAAATGTTGAATCAAAAAATATTGAAGGATGTTCTTCAAATGAATAAGTCCCTAATCGAATCGAGTTAGATGATAATAACATTCAAGAAGAATATCTAGAAGAAGTTGGTGAAAAATGTGATATAGTTCCCAGTAATCAAGAACTCCTAAGTAATTTAAATAGTTGCATCCCTAAAAATATATATGACCCTAGTCAATGGAATAACATAGATACAAAATAGAGAGATCTATTAGTAGAAAAGGGACCAATTTGATTGATTGATATAAATTTTCCAAAGGATAAACACTTGAGACATTTTTCTACAACACACTATATTCAAAAATAGACAAACGTAGAAAAACATGAAAGGAAATGGTTAATTTACTCAAAAGATTTGGATAAAGTTTTGTTTTTTTGTAAATTATTTAGCATGACTTCTGTTGTTTGTAACAATAAACTAGCTAGTGATGGTAGTAATGATTGGAGAAATCCTATTGCTAAACTTAAAGCTCATGAAGAAACGAACGAACATATTATTAATATGAGTTCGTGGATTGATTTAGAAATGAGATTGCATAAAAATTTAACAATTGACAAAGATGTGCAAGAACAAATTAATACAGATTGAGTAAACTGGAAAAATGTGTTGTCAAGAATTATTGTTGTGAATAAAACTCTTTGGGAAAAATAATTTGGTATTTAGAGTAACAAATAAAAAGATATATCAAGAAAGTAACGGTAATTTTTTAAGCCTAACTGAAATGATTGTTGAATTGATCTAGTTATGCAAGAACATATTTGGCGAAATAAGCACGAGAAAATTCATAATAATTTCCTTGGACATAATGTACAAAATGAATTGATAAACTTATTTGCAAGTGAAGTCAAGAAAAAAATTATTAAAGAGATTAAAGAAACAAAATATTTCTCAATCATACTTGATTGCACTCCAGATGCAAGTCATCAAGAACAAATGACTTATATTACGGAGTGTGGATATTTCACCTAATCCAATAAAAATTATTGAATATTTCTTTGAATTTTTAAAAGTGGATGCTACAAGTGGAAAAGGTCTTTTGAAGTTATTATAGATGAGATTAAAAAATATTGGACTTGATATTGATAATTGAATAGGACAGGGATGTGATAATGGATCAAATATGAAGGGAAAACATCAGGGAGTGCAAAAAAGAATTCTCGATGTAAATCCTAGAGCATTTTATACACCTTGTGGTTGTCATAATTTAAATTTGGTACTTTTTGATATGGCTAATTATTGTACGAAAGTTGTCTCATTTTTTGGGAGTGATACAACGTATATATACGTTATTTGCTTCTTCTACCAAGTTGTGGAAAATTTTAATAGATTTTGTATTCAATCTAACTCTTAAGTCATTGTCACAAACTCGTTGGAAAAGTCGTGTTGAAAGTATTAAAGCATTAAGATTTCAGCTCCATAAATAAGAGAGCCTTTATTGAAACTAGAAGACGTTAGTGAGGATCCAAAAACTGAAAGTGAAGCTACTTGTTTTGCAACATACGAGCTTGAAAAATTTGAATTCTTACTGGGTATGACTATTTGGTATGACATATTATTTTGCGGTTAATTCAATTAGTAAAAGCTTACAATCTAAGGATGTGCATATTGATGTTGCCATAGATCACTTCGTGAGCATTAAGATTATATTGAATGTAAACCCATAAATAAATTTGGATTGTATTAAATTCAAGAAAATAGTGGAGGTTATGTGGTAATCTAAGTCAAATTAAATAAGTCACTAAAGTCATGCCTCGTGTCAAGGTTATGTGGAAATCCAAGCAAATTAAATAAGCCACTAAAATTGTGCCACATGACAAGGTTATGTGGCAATCCAAATAAAATCAAATCAGCCACTAAAATAATGCCACATGTCAAGGTTATGTGTCAATCCAAGTTAAATCAAATGAGCCACTAGAATAATGACATGTGTATGGGTGACATGTTCTAACCAATCGAATCAAAGTTATTCCACGGAGTAATGTGATTGGTCGGTTCAAACCAACTAATCAAATCACACCAGCACACAACTACCTACTAATATAAACAGAGGTCCTCATTATTCATAGAGGGGAGGTTTTTTTCAAGAACAAGAAGCAAGAAGAGAGCTCGTGGATCAAAAGCTACAAATTCTCTACAAGCTGCAAGTTCAAAGTTCAAGATTCAAGATCAAACTACTTGTTCATGCTAATTATTCATCATAACTATGCAAGTGTCCGTGACGAATAATTCACACTCAAGTTCAAAGTTCAATATTCAAGATTCAAGATCAAGCCATTCAATCCCTTGACTCTAAATCAAATTCAATTCCTACGTATTTCATATTATTTTGAAGAATCAGATGATTATCATAGAGATTGTAACATACACTATATTTTGAAATCAAATACTATATTTTGGTACATATATTTTCTTGTCTTGATTATTTATTTTTCTCGGCTTGAAAATTTGTTGTTTACAAATTTTAGCACACCTAGTGGGACTGTCTCTACCTCTCATATCTTTAAACCGATCATCAAGTTTCAAGAACACTAAGATGGTTTCTAAGAAGTTCAGCTCCAAATCTATTGTTGCTGAGACTGTTGATTCCAAGTTTTCCTTGGCGGTGGAGAACATATTGGATGCTACTATGGAAAGTTTGGGACCCGTCACTAGGAAAAAAGCGAACTTACTAGGATAACAAACACTTCAAACGTCCTTTACATCAGTTCCTTTTCTGGATCTCCCATCTTCAAAGGGGGAAAGATTCTCTCCGAATGAATTAGTAGGAGGGAATATAGGTGAGATTGTTGAAAAGACATTTGCCCAACTCAGTCCATTCAGTGACAAGGATCATACTATTCAAAATGAAGATGATGTTTGCGTCACTAGATCTGCCCCAATGACTCCATGTAACTTGTTCCAATCAGATTTCAGTTTGATGGAAAATCCATGCTTTACTCCATCACCCATAATGGTAATCCAAGCAATAATGACTAACACCTCAATTGTTGAAGAACAATTGGCAAATTCGACAAAGGCAATTGAAGGTATAACAAAGTATGTGCAAGATTAAGATAATCAAATTGTTAAGTTAACGTAATGGACAGGGTTGAAAATGTTATGGAGGGAGGCGCAAGCCATGCACCAGGAAAATGCCCCATGGTGCAAGAAAAGGGAGAATCATCGACAAAGCAAACACATGTTGGTGAGGAACTGCAGTATCTACTTAAGGGGGAATTTCCATTCATCAATTAAAAGACTTCATAATGGGAATATCAAAGATAAATATGATGTCCCTTCAAACTCATCATTTACATATACCAAGCCTTACACTTCAAGAATTGATGTTTTGAAAATGCATGCAGGTTATCAACCACCAAAATTTTAACAATTTGACGGCAAGGGAAATCCAAAGCAACACATTGCACATTTTGTTGAAACTTGCAATAATGCTCGAACATATGTAGATTATATGGTTAAACAATTTGTGTTATCCTTGCAGGGTGGTCCCATTGATGATTCGGAACAACTTGAACATGAATTTCTTAATCATTTTTATAGCACGGGACGCACGGTGAGCATGATTGAACTCACAAATACACGTCAATTGAAGGATAAACATGTCATTGATTTCATCAAACAATGGAGGAAAGCGAGTCTCAATTGCAAGGATAGTCTTAGTGAAACCTCTGGAATAGAAATGTGCATCCAAGGAATGCATTGGGGACTCTGTTACGTTTTACAGGGTATCACGCCCAAGCCATTTGATGAACTAGCTATATGAGCTCCAATATGGAGTTAAGCATGTATTCAAGCGGAAATGAAGGACCACCTATTTAAGAACCTTGTAAAGGAAAAGACAAAGTGGAGGTAAAGAAACAAGGGAAATTTGCACCCAAGTCAGAAAACAAAGAGTCAATGAATGTTAAGGTTGCACCTTTGAAAGTCACCACAAAGCTAAGCAACAATCAAACTGTGAAGAGAAAGATTTCTCAAAACTATGTCGGCCGAAAGTTATCTTTGAAGGAAATGGAAGAAAAAGAGTACCCATACATGGACTCAGATGTTCCAGCCATTTTTAAATAACTCCTTGCATTGAAACTCTTTGAGTTACCTGAAATAAAGCGCCCAGATGAAGCTGGAAGGACTAACAATCCTAATTACTGCAAATATCATCGTTTGATGGGTCATCCTATTGAAAAGTTCTTCATCTTTAAGGAAAAGATCATGGACTTAGCTCGTGAAGGAAATATATTGCTTGAAGATGAGAAGTAAAATTTAAATAAAGTTTCTATCACTTTTGGCTCACATGATCCCATAGTTCATTGCAACTTTGTCGAAGTACATAACTGTGATGACGTCCTCATCTCATTACCACCAATGGTGATCAAATTTGGTTATTTCGAACCGATAGATGTCAGAAAATCATTGTCTCTTCCATCAATGGGGGAGGCAATCGGGAGAGGAAACTTTTTAGCTAAAAATCAATCTGATTGTGCCGATGATGAAGGATGGATTTTGGTGACACGACACACACTGCAAATCAAAGAGATCCAAGTGAGGAAATGACAAGAGGAAAAATTAAGAAACTACTCAAAACTCGCGGAGTGAAGAAAAATGTGAAGAAATCAAGAGTTGTGGAGAATCACTATAAAAATGGCGTTCTCTTGTGACTTTGAAGGAATTCTTGCCAAGCTGGTTCGACACTAAGATTTCTCACTGTAACACCAAAGCCTCATGTTGGATATTGAGAAAGAAGAAATAACAAGGAAAGAATCATCACCAACTTTACTGCCATCACATGAAAATCTCATTGAGTTTCTCTCTGAGCAAGTGAATACTTGTGTTGAAAAATTCACATTCACTAATGATCACATAATTGTCCTTTATATATGGTAGGTTTTGTGCGTAGTCATAATGTAAATAGGATTATGGTGGATGATGGTTTGGGGTCAATATCGTTCCTATTCGGACTTTGAAAGAACTGGGGATCCCGATGAATGAATTATCTTAAAGTCGTTTAATGATTCAGGGATTCAATTAAGCGGGAAAAGAGCAATTGATGCCATCGAAATAGATATAAAAATGGAAGATATGTGTTCGAGCGCATGGATGCACGTTATTGACTCAAAGAACTCCTATAATAACTTGTTAGGAAGGCCATGGATCCACAAGAATAAAGTAGTGTCATCCACGTACCATAAGCGTTTTAAGTACATTAAATATGGAGTTCAAAAGAAGGTAGTCGCTGATGATGAACCTTTCACCGAGATGGAAGCGCTCTTTGCAGATTCAAAGTTCTACTTAAAGGATCATGTCCAAAAGGAATTTAAAGTTGATAACTCGACACCAATCAAAAAGGTTGATGTCACAAAAAGAGTTGATGTAGCAACTGAAAAGGTAGGGGTTCTTTCAGGTATGAGTACAATACCCAAGGCGAGCGACACATCTTTAAGTAAGAGAGTGTTTTCTACTCTTCACTATATTACAAAGGCAAATAAGGTCAAAATTCAACTTTCTGAGTTGCAGAGTAAAGAATTGATATTTCCTATCAAACAAATTGATGCAATCAAATCACCTTCAAAAGTGATTAGAGGATTTTTCAGAGCATCAAACCATGATTCTATGAAGCACTTCCTCAGAAGTGTACAATAGAAGGTCTTGACCCGAATGCTTATAAATTATTGGCGGGATACAATCCCGATTAAACCTCTAAATTAGGGAAGCTCCCATATGAAGTTGTTGAAAATGCAAATCATGGCTTGAATCCTACTCAAAAGATTTTGATGGAAAGAGGGTACATGGTTAAACAATCACGTGAAGTCTTGGGTTTCAAACAACCATCACCAGTACGAATCTCTATTAGAGGGATGAGCATCAACTACATTACTATGATAGAAGAACCAGTGATGTATAACGAAAGGCCGTCTGTGTTAGATCAACTTTCTATCCCAACTTCTAATGTTTTGGTAGTTGATCGGCTTGCCGAGTAAACTAAAGCAACTTCAGTGGTTGATCATTTGGGACCGATGAAAAGAAAATACAAATTCCAAGGAAATCGCAGAAAAATAGGAAGACATGTTCATTCTCAAGAGCACGGTCTTCCCAAGAATTGTCCTACTTTGATTCCTTCTAGAATGAGGGGGGAAGAAAAACTACTAGTTTCATGTGGGAAGGTACTGAGAGTAAGAACACATACTATAGTACATATTAAGGAGCGGGATGAAGATGAAGAAAGTGTAGGATCATCACACTACATTACAATTTGTGACAAAGAAAATGTTTCGCCTCATGCAAGGATAGAGGACAAATTTGTTAATGTTCATACAGATTATCACATATCCTTCAATGATGGAGATCCTCAAGAAGATGAGGACGCAAAAGATGAACCCTATGAACTCGAGGAAGAGATAAAGAATATTGTTGATATCTTACAAGAAGTGAACCTTGGGATTGATGATGCTATGAAGCCTACATATGTAAGTGCCTTATTGGATGACGATGAAGAAAGGAAATACATTAAGTTGTTTATGGAGTTTAGGGATTTGCTTGTAGCTACAAGGAGATGCCTGGATTAGATCCTAGAGTTGTAGTTCATCGTCTTGTTGTGAAACGAGGCGTTCTTCCAGTTAAACAACCTCAGTATCGATTTAGGCCTGAACTAGTTCCTTTGATCAAAACCGAAGTCAACGAGCTCGTTGAAGCAGGTTTCATCCGTGAAGTCAAATATCCTACATGGATTTCAAGCATTGTGCCGGTAAGAAAGAAGAATGGCCAAATTCGAGTTTGTTTTAACTTTAGGGATCGTAATAATGCATGTCCTAAGGATGACTTCCTTCTTCGAATCCCTGATCATATGATTGATGCCACGACTGGATATGAGACAATGTCTTTTATGGACGGTTCATATGGATAAAATCAAATTTGCATGGCACCAAAAGATAAAGAACTTACTGCATTTCGTACACCTTAAGGCATATATTGCTACAAAGTAATGTGTTCGGTTTAAAAAATGTTGGAGCTACTTATCAACGGGCCATGCAGAATATTTTTGATAACATGCTTCATAAAAATTTTGAGTGTTATGTTGATGACTTAGTAGTGAAATCAAGAAGAAAAAGGTGACCATTTGCAAGATTTGAGAATGGTGTTTGAATGATTTCGAGGATACCAACTGAAAATGAACCCTTTAAAATGTGCCTTTGTGGTTACTTGAGGAAATTTTCTTGGTTTATTGTCCGACGTGGAGGGATCTAAATTGACCAAGGCAAAATGGATACTATTTTAAAAATGCCTGAGCCTAAAGACATTCATGAGTTCAAAATGTTGCAGGGAAAATTTGCATACCTTAGAAGGTTTATCTCTAAATCTAGCTGGTAGATGCCAACCATTTAGTCTTCTTATGAAAAAGGATGTCTTTTTTTGAATGGGACCAGTCTTGTACCAATGCTTTTGAGAGAATAAAATCTTATCTGATGAAATCTCCAGTACTTGTAGCTCTTATACCTTGAAAACCATTGATATTATATATTGATGCACAAGAAAGGTCAGTAGGCGAACTTCTAGCACAAGAAAACAATGAAGGGAATGAAAATTTCCTTTATTACTAGAGTAGGACGATGACATAAAATGATATCAAGTATTCACCTATTGAGAAATTATGCCTCGCCTTAGTATTCTCCGTTCAAAAGATGAAACATTACTTTCAAGCTCATGTCGTACGACTTGTGTCTAGAGCAAATCCTATCGAATTTGTAATATCCAAACCTGTCTTGAGTGATCGATTAGCAAGGTGGTATATCTAATTTCAACAATTTGAAATCACATATATCTCTCAGAAGGCAATAAAAGGACAAGTGCTAGCAGATATCTTAGCCAATCATCCAATTCAAAACGACTGGGAGTTATTTGATGAGTTACCTGGTTAATACGCAATGTTAATTAAAATCCAACCACCTTGGAAGATATATTTTGATGGAGCTGCACATAGTGAAGGAGTCGGCGCTGGAGTAGTGTTTGTCACTTCATATGGAGAAATCCTACCAAATTCCATCACTCTTATAGAATATTGCTCCAATAATGTTGCTGAATATCAAGCACTTTGACTCGAGCTTGAAATGGTTGTTTATATGAAACAATTGCAGTTGCAAATTTATGGTGATTCCAAGTTAGTGATTAATCAAGTACTAGGGGATTATGAAGTAAAGAAGCCTGAGTTACTCCCATTTTGCAATTAATCTCAAAAGATGATAGGTTGACTTGGGAAGGTGACTATTCAGCATATCCCTAGAAAAGAAAATAAGAAGGTTGATGTGTTGACAGCTTAAGCTTCTGCATTAGCATCACCCGATCAAATGCAAGTCGTTGTTTTTCGAAAATGGATAGTTCCACCACTAGATGAACATATTGAATAATTTGGAAAATCTATTGCTACTTCCGAGGGTGAAACGAATATTGGCGACAACCAATAATTAACTACTTGTGTTATGGAATATTGCCGAAAAATCTTCGAAGGAGGACCGAAATCCAACGACGAGCCCCCCTTTTTCTTTATTATAAAGATACCCTCTACAGGCGGTCACTCGATGGAGTACTCTTACGTTGTTTGGGGGCAGATGAATCTCTTCAAGCCATGCAAGAAGAACACTCGGGAGTATGAGGAGCATATCAATTGGGACAAAAACATCATTTTCATATAAAAATGATGGTGTCAAACTTGCCTATTTCATGCCAATTTTATACATCAACCCCCTAAAGTTTTACACCCAACTATTACTTCCTGGACATTTGAAGCTTGAGGTTTGGATATTGTTGGGCCATTACCTAAATATTCTGGTGGTCATTTGTATATCCTTGCAGCGACCGATTACTTTTCAAAATGGGCAGAAGCTGTTAAGATTGAGGGAGGAACCTTTTTCCATTTTCAGATGTGCTTGTGAGCGCTTCAACTTTTGGCACGACCTTTTCATAAAGGTAACCTGATATTGGTAGACTACAAATCATGTGTAAGTCCTAAAATGATATGGATAGTTCCCCAACTGAAGTGAGCAATGTGTTTGTAATAGGATACAAAGCTTCGCAAAAGGCTTGCATTATGTTAGTATTACGACCATAAGTAAAAAAAGGTAAAAAGTGAGCCATACACAACATCGTATATTTTTGCATCCTTCAAATTTTGGCGACCCCTACTAAGTATATCTTCATCCTACTCCCAATACCCTGGAATATAGCAAACTCTCCATCAAAAGTGAAAGTATCATTCCATAGAGTATCTCTATTTATTATTCGTCGCCCCAAACATGGTAAAGAACTTGCAATATTTTTGGAAGAATGATTAGGAGATCAAAGTATCCATGTCTTGGGAGGACGACTATTATATTCTATAGTCCAATCATCTAGACTGGGAAGTTCCCCTAGAGAAGGCCATGGAGAGGCATACTAACCATCTAATGGCTTCTCTACAAGTAATTTGGTCTCCACTTCACTGTTCTTATGATCCTATATTACAAGGTATCTTGAATTAGAAGAAGATTTCAAGTTTTTGAAGTAAACCATGATTCGAACTGCAAAAAAAGGAGAGGATATGTGTTCTATTAGCACTTAAATAAATAATTTAATAATGAAGGTTATAAATTTAGACAATGAGTAACTATTCCTTTAAGCGCAAGTTAGGCACTGTAAGATCCTAGCTATGCAAAGTCTTAGCACCAAAAGGTGTGAAGTCTATGGGTCAAGATGATGTGATGCCTTCAAATTAAAGCATATAGTCTTTGCCTTAGACGGTGTAAAATCTTTGGCTCAGACGTTATAATGCCTTCTGCTTAAGCCAGGTAAAGTCATTGCCTTATACAGTGTGAAGTCCTTGGCTCAGATAACATAATGTCATCATCTTAAGCCATACAAAGTCTTTGCTTAAACAGTGTAAAATCTTTGGCTCAGATAACATGCTTTGCCTTATATGGTGAAAAATCTTTGGCTCAGACGACATGATGCCCTTGGCTTAAGCCATGTAAAGTCCTTATCTTAGACGGTGTAAAGTTTTTGACTCGAACAATACAATTTTTTTCTCAAAAGGTGTAAAAGTCTTCTTAAAAAAACGTAAAAAAATAAAAAATGAAAACAAATAAAATAAAAAAGCAAAGGAAGAGGTCATTCAAGAGGCTTACCAGAATTGGTCTTCAAGATTTCTTGGTGAAATTGTGAATGAGTTTGACTACCATTTATAAAGTACCTGAAATGGATGTTAGAGACCTAACCCAAAACAAACTCAATATTTGATAGGTCAAATATTTTGGGACAAGGAGATAATATTTCTTTCAGTGTTTAATCCTACAAGGACTCAAATTTCTTTATATTTTTATCATCCTATTTTTTATTTTTTATTTTATTTTATATTTTTTAAAAATA